>NC_084595.1:21069764-21297264 GCF_033807715.1 Cololabis saira
ACCGTTCTGCTCCACAAAGACGTGTAACATCAGCTCAATTACATAGTGTGAAAAGCTGAAAATCCCAGCCTTCTGGCAAACCAATTGAACTAATTTATATCAAGCAATTATCCAAGGTTTAGTGCAATTTCAACAGTGTTGATCACAAGCAAAATCTCTTTTCTGTCAACACATCATGAGCTAACTAGACTTCTTTCTTCTGTATAACATAGAAGAAAGAATTAGTAACAGGAGGTGAATGAGGATGCAGCTGGTGGCTTCCACCCTGGTGAAATTTAAAGATGTCTGGGTCTATGATTCATCAGCCAATAGCCACATGACTCTAACGGGAATCCCCACTTCGTCAAATAAAATGTGTCCTTGCAAGCAAAAGCATCTGACAGTAGCCTGCATGAGATGTTTGTTGAGCTTGTTAACCTGTGATCTGGTATAGGACCTATACTTTAAAAAGCATGTCTACAGAGTGTGATACTTCCAAAAGAAAAAAAAAAGCAATAACAAAAAATGTACATAAAAAAAAACTTGCCCACCATACTTTGCCCCTGCTCTGAGCAGATTTTTTTTTTCTTTGAAGAGAGGAAAAGAAGAGAAGTCTTGGAGGGGGCTGGTAACTGTCATTTATATTTACAGCTTCTCTATACACCTCAGGGGCTGTTATCCAGGTGGCCTCTGTTGAGGCTCTCAGAAGCGCTCACACCTTTTTTTTCCGACTCACAGTATCAATACACACTGGCTGACTTTGATTCAGCCACACAGAGGTTGTGAGTCACGTGATTTTGACCGTTAAAACTGGTTGGGTCGACGTTGGAACTTGAATACCCTCAGGGAGAGAGGAATACTTCTCCACAGAAACTTTATTAAACCAGAGAGAACCTTTTGACGTAGATTTTGAACTTCTTTAGCATAGTGAAAGATTGAAAAAGCTTCAAATATCAAAACCTAAAATGATAACTTTATGACTGCTATGTTGGTATGAGTGCTTTTCAATATTTCTATATGGGTTAGGGATGTAAACGGTTGTAATGTGACTTAAATCTCCATGACAGGGCTGTGGAGACAAATGTCAATTGGGTTATTTAGATTCAAGACTGAGGTTGTGGCCTTCGACCATAGACCTTGCATTTTGCCTGTACAAGAAAAAATCTCCTGATACGAAACAATAAAGCCAGTTTACTTAAAAAAAAATAAATCTACCCCAGTTAATAAATAACTACTTTCAACCCAGGCCAGATGTGTCTTTAGAAATGTCAGTAGCCTGGTGATGAGAAAAGACGAGATGACAGATATTCTGTGTTTTGGTTTGCAGTGATCCTCTTTTCCAAGTTAAACCCTTCAAACAGTCTTATCCTGTCCTGAATGAGAGCTGGATTATTGTATAACCCCTTCATTGCTACACACCAACATATGCAACACACCCAGACAGGGACGGCGAGGAAAGGAAGGACCCAAGTTCAAATGTGTATTCAGCTCAAATTAAGTATAATGAAATAAACATGTAAGTAAAATTTAAACCAAAGGTAACCCATTGTTCGCATTAATATTAGCAGATAGTCAACTGTCTAAATATTAATATCCCCCTGAGTTGACCTCATAATTCATACTTTAATTTTCACACATTTCAGATGTCATCAATTGGCATCAACCATAACCAGCATTTCAATCAGTGACTCAAGTTGTGTATTTAAAGCCATGAAACCAGACCTGAGATAAAATATTATTTTTTTCTTCTTAACTTGTACTTCTCTATGTTACTTGCTTTTAAAGTAATGGAACACATTTAAGAATATTTACAAAAGTGATAAACATGTTGGGTTTTTTTATCTCTATATTTTACACATTAGTGAGGCAAAAGACAAGCCTTTTATAACCTTAATTTGTTGCAGTTGTGTTATGATCTAGTCACAGTGGAGTTAATATATGGGTGTAACATACCACTTTATAAACATTTAAAAGCAATAGCAGAAATACCACTAGTTAATATCTAAAGTATTTGAGGTCCATATATGCTAAAGTAAGGTATTGTTAGGTATTAATCTCTTTACCAGATCTACAAATGCCATTTTTGTTCCACGACGGGTAATGTAGATTACATGTGCTGATCTAAAATTCAAAGATCTGTTCCCTGTCTCCTTTTGCCCGTATCAATTATTCATAAGGCTATTTGTGACAAATTAAGGGTTATGGTTTTGCTTTTTACTGTACTGAAATGATAATGAACTCTCTACACATGACCACGAAGATGGATATTTCACAAGAGAGAACAATTCCAGTTACAAAAACATTTAAAACTAAAACGTTTTATTAATTTTTCTATAAAATATCAACCTTTAGAAATATATACAAACACTCCCTTGTGCTATAAAACAGCAAAGAAAAAGGGACACATCTGGGTACAAATAAGTTTTGAATATCGAGTGCTTGATTATAATTCATGTCATGAATTTTCCGTACAATGGGGCAGTTTGTAAGGTTGTGAGCGCCTTTCAACAGCTGCTTTCAGTCCAGTCCAAACATATATGACACTGCCTTGATTTCCATCAAAAAGACTGGTCACAACACTCGTCTCTCTGACCATTTGCCTCTTTGGGGTCCTTCCGTTGTCTGTAATCAGTCACCAAAAGCACGTGTCTTTTTCTCATGAGGAAAGCATCTATTGCACATTATTCAAGCGACGCCATGGCACAACAAATCGTTTACTCTGCTCTTTTTGTCTTGGAAACCTTTTTTTTTTCTTTTTGTTTACACCAAGTTCACCAATGGGACAAGTGATTCAAGAAGAAGCTGAGTTTTATCCTCAAACAAAAGCGCCTCCTGTTGCGTGACATGGCTGATAATACATAAAAAACCCATGTATTCGTCAATGCATGTTGGATAAATAAAGGAAGAACTTTGATTCTTTAAAAGGCTCTCTGATTATACAAGTCTTGCTTAGGGTTTTGAAAGTATTTTTGAGTTTGTATCAAGAAAGTCAGCTCATACACATGTCGGAGGGGGGCGTGTAGGTTCATACTTAGTGTTGTGCCCTTTGAGAGACGGGTGAGGTTTGATGTAAGGCCTGCTGCTGGTGAAAACGCTGGCAGCCTTCCTCCTGGTCCTCTTCTTTAACTTCCGGCTGAACACATTCTGCCATGATTGCAGTGTCTTTGAAGTCCAAATCCACATACCGCTTGTGATTCCTACCACCAGCAGCATGAAGATCTTCACCATAAAGATCTCCACAGCTGGTATTGAAGCCTTCATGACACATTCGTCTGACTCTGGTCCGCTGCTGTCCACACACTTCTGCTCCCCTGCTAGGATGCGCCAGTAGTCCATGTTGAGCCGCTCATAGAAATAGCAGGCAATGACGCAGGTAGCTGGGACAGTGTAGAGCACAGAGAAGACCCCAATTCGAACCATCAGCTTTTCGAGTTTGTCTGTGTTCTCGCCCTCTGTTTTCATAATCTTCCTGATGTGGAAAAGTGCCACAAAACCAGACAACAGGAAAGAAGTGCCAATAATGAGATAACAGGAGAGAGGAATGAGCACAAACCCCGTGAGGGCTTTGACATCCATGCTGCCCACGTAGCAGACACCTGTCAGCTCATCCCCGGCCACCTTCCTCATCACCAGGATCATGATGGTCTTGACGGCTGGGATGGCCCACGCGGCCAGGTGGAAGTAGCTGCTGTTGGCCTCAATGGCCTCGTGACCCCACTTCTTCCCTGCAGCCAGGAACCATGTGAGGGTAAGGATAACCCACCAGAGGGAGCTGGCCATTCCAAAATAATACAGGATGAGGAAGACAATGGTGCACCCAGTGCTCTCCAGGCCCTCCTGGATGATATACTGAACACCATTGTCTCGGTCGCAGGCTATTCTGTCCGCTCCCACAAAGAGTCGAATGAGGTAGCCCACAGAATAAACACAGTACGACATAGAGAGGAAGATGATTGGCCTCTCGGGGTATTTGAACCGCTGTGGGTCAATGAGGAAAGTGAGCACGGTGAAGGCACTGGAGACAAAGCAGAGGATGGACCAGATGGCCATCCACACCAAAGAGAACTGTTTGTCCCCTTGACTCCAGAATACATCCACTTTAGGGTAGCATTTAGGGGCACATGACTCACTTTTCTCCACAAAGTGGAACTTGCCTGGGTTGCTGCAAGTCTGTTTGCTGCCACTGCCCTTCAGGAGCAGGTCCTGCCCACCCAGAGGCCGCTGTGGTCTGAAATCCGGGGGCTGAGTGTGGGAGACTTTGGGAGGCTCATCTGATACATTGGTTGGCGCCTCCATGCACAGGTTGTTTGGATCATTTTTAGTGGGCAGACGGGAACAGTCCAAAGAGTCGGGCCAGGGGAAACTGAAATGCTGCAGAATAGGTGAGCACTTCAGTTTGACCTGCTCACACATAACTCTGCACGCTGGAATGGGGTTGGACACCTGCTCTGTGCACATGGGAGCATATAGGGAACATAGAAAAAATTTGAGGTGGCTGTGGCATCCAAACTGGATCAGCGTTGCAAACTCCTGCAGCTTTATTGCTGCCTCCTTTTGATCATCGTGTCCCATAAGATTCGGCATGCGAGTCATATTGTAGCCTATGTCTTTGCACAGGGGGATGGTTATGTGTTGACATCTCCCCTCTCCGGACCAGTCAGCGTCTATTGAACTGATGGTTGAACCCCTGCTGCTCCACAGAACCAGCAGGACTGGGATGAGGCTGAGCTTCCCAGATGAACTCATCTCCCTCTCTTTTTTTTTTTTTTTTTATAAGAAAAATACAGTTCTTGCCACAATGACTAAACCCAAGTTTCTTTCATAAAAAAATAGCAGCAATTGAACAACACAGGTGTGGGCGGAAAAAAAAAACTTACTCAACTATGTGAATCATTGTCTCTGCGCTTCACTTCAGAGCGGTAGAGATTCATTAAAAAAAGAAATCCCGCCATGGTGTGTTTCCTCTTACGCGCTGCGTCTGATCCATGGTCTCTAACGCGCAGAATGAGGCTGGATTCTCTGAGCGTCTTCACTCCACTTTGGGTAAAGCAGAACAGTAACGAGCCTTTATTAGTTTCCTTTTTGTTTCCGCACGACTCAGTGGTCCGTTTCCACGTTTCATGCCACTTTTCGAGCGTGTCTGGTCTGTTGAGGCGCGACTTGAGTCCTTGAGCAACAACTTGAGGTGGAAAGAAATAATCTCCTTTAGCCCTTCATGCGCGCAAAAAAAAAAGAGGGTCTGCGCAAGGCACCAGAAACAGCGCATCAGTCAACAAAATGAGTCAAATGGATATTCTCAGAGATGTGAAGAAACGTGCTCTCCTGAAATGCGGGACGACGCTCCTCCCCGCTGCAGGCAGCTGATGCGCTTGGTGGCAGCGCTCGTCTGAGCCGGTCGGAGTCTCAGTCCCCGTCTAACCTGCCAAAAGATCCGCCTTCAAAGACAGCTACTTTGCATAAGAAAGATGACACTGACACGCAGATTATTTCCAAATCGTGCGGAACAGCTTGTTCATTACAGCAGTTTCAAAGGCTCACAGCAAACTTCCTTCTTTCTGTTTGTTTGGACTCAGCCACAAACTTGGGCAACAAAAGGACAGATACATTTTACAGAAATCTGCAAATGTTGCACAGCATGGCTCATGCGCATGCACAGGCTCAAAGACCAGCAAAACCAGAGTGCTTAGTCTGCGTGTATTTTAAACAGAAGTATAGTTTGAGTGATCTTTCCTCTGTTTCGTTTTTATTGTTATCCCAAGTGCATAAAATACCTAACATTTAGCACACTCAACTTGCATTTATCTGAAAACATTACAGCAGGCATAGAAATAATGATATCGTTTACATACGAAGTTTACATGAGAAGTTAAAAGGGTGGCATTCATAATTTTAGTTAAACAGAAGTAGCTCATGAAATATTAACAGCAAAAAATTTTCATCACAGGATTTGAGTTTGATTATGAAGATTCAGTTTTAAATATATATATATATATATATATATATATATATATATATATATATATATATATATATATATATATATATATATATATATATATAAATATATATATATATATATATATATATATATATATATATATATATATATATATATATATATATATATATATATATATATATATATATATATATATATAGCATTTTAATGTTGTAGTTTGTCAAATGAGACCCAATAGACTATAAAGTTGAACACATGCTGTTGGATAGATGACTCCATAAAAAGCTTCATGTTCTATTTGTTAAAATATGTTTCTGTTTTGACTCAGAACCTGTAGCTGCCACATAAATGCAGTGGGGGAAAAGTCAAATCTGTGCACTTGAATCACAGGGAAGTACAAGTATCCAAACAGTATAACAGAAGAGTAAACCTTTTGACCATTTCTTGTGGATTGACTATAGTTCTGTTTGTAGCAAAACAAATGATATGCCAACAAACAAACTGCCGACCTTTAAACATTTCATCTTTCAGTCTTAATTCTTTAAAACCTCAATCTTGCCAGTGAGACTTTACAACCAATCACTTCTTGTGAATAAAATGCTGATAAAACTGTTTAGAATTGAGCATATATGCAGGGAGCAGTGCACTCTATCTGCTATTCTTAATTCAAAAGTCATAAAATACCTTGCAGTCCTTTCATGTGTTTTTTAATGGAGGAAGTAATTTAGATCAAAAATATGATGGTTAAAGTCCTTCTTGCAAATTTAGTCTAAGGCGTTGACATTGTTCCACTGTAATGCACAAAGAGGTGAGCTTGCATGAATAATTCAGACACTTGCTTAGCCTTTCTAACTCTGACATCTGTGTTCTCATAAGATTTGGACAATTTCAGTACTTTCTTTGTTTTGCTATGATTTTTGCATCTTTAGTTGTATTACACAGAGATCCATAGATGAACCATGTTTTTGTCCATGAAAGTGAAAGGATTGTGAAAAAGTGTAAAACTCACTCAAAATAGTATAAATGTGTTATATTCTGCTGCATTCATTAAGTGCAATGTCCTCTCGAGTTTTACCTTCTGTCATGGTGCCATTAAAAAAACAAAATGGGACCAGCATCAGTGGACTACAGTTGATTTTCTTCTGCTTTCTCTTCTTTTAAAATAGTTCTGTAAGTCGGCCCATTCAGTCAGTGGGGTTCTTTTATGCAGTTTACAAGTTCTTTCTGTGTCTGTTTTGGCAGGTGTTTCAGTTTTCTCTCTCTTTCCAGCTACGCAGGAGTTGTGTGAATAGACTACTTCCCCATCCGTACAAATTTGTTTTTTTTCTGTCTGTGATAAACTGTCAGATGTGCAACCTCTTGATATTCAATGGAGAAGATGAATCGATGGATGACTTTCCCCGGCCCGTTTCATAAAATATCATATAATAATATTAATAATAATAAAACAAAAATGAAACGGGTATGTAAACCTTGATGATATATTCCTTTGACACTCAAAGATCGTGGTGGCTGACAAGGGAACAGTTTATGAGGGTTTTTTTCCTGTTTAACATGAACCTGCGTGAGATCATCCAAGCCTCGCTCATGTTACTGTGTAAAAAAGTTTGTAGCTGTATGATTTACACTCAGGTCTGGCCATGGTCTTCATCAAGCTAGAAATACTGATCACGTGCAAACTGTGCATGCTTTTAGGCCAGTTTTACAAGAGTCACTTAAGTACTTTGAAAAGTATTTCAGAAATGTGTTCGGGCAAGATGAGAAACCTTGCACCAGCGTGCCTAAATGGTTTAAGCACAGCATATCTTTGTGGTGGCACTTCAGCTGTTAGCACTCAGTGTGTGGAGCAGGAGAATAAACATAGGGTATGAATACAGTCATGAACACAATACCCAACTCCGATGCGGCACATGTGCTCCTCAAATTTCACATATCCAGCTGTTAACATTTGAGGAGGATTGGTTTGAATTTAAAGTCCATGAAAAAAAAAACAACAAAAAAAATCACTTAATGACCATTTCGCAATTTCAAAATGATTGAAAAATGACTTTATGTTAATACATTTCTGTGGCTTATAACTGGATTATTAATCAAGATTTCAAAGCTTGACATTTGTTTAGTATGAACAATGATTTGCTACTATTCCATTAGTAAAAAAGCAAAAGACAATTAAAGAATAATAAAAATCCCAGACGCATGTGTTTTATATATTCTGACATGTCACAAAGATAAGTACAACAGCTGACATGCTTGCTCTATCTCTCCCACTCCACTAGACATTTATTATGTTCTGGCATGTAAAAGTAAAACAAAGAGATATGACAGCTTTAATGTGAAGAAGAAGAATGTAACATCTGGGCTGGGGTCAGTTCTGTCCTCCGTTTATTCATCATCTGACTTTCAGGTTCCCCATCTGATGTGTTTAAAGGCAAATATGAGCCATTATTATCACTGCCTTTGTTGTAATGAAGCTGACAAGATACAATTGTCACAGAGTCTAATAAGAAGACACAGTCTTCTAGCTTGTTGTAATTCATCACCTTTGTTCTGATCTTATTCCTGTCTTTCCTTCTGCCTCCCCCTCTTTCATGACTGTATGCCTGGTCATGATAATATCTCTTTGAAAATGAGAAGAAAAGAGAGGGAATCAGGCATGCTCAGTTTTTAGCATCTGTAGCCTCAGTGGCTACTGCTGTCGCTTTTATCTTTTTTCTTTTTTAGCATGCTCTTTTTCATATACCCCCTGCGTTAGCTCATTCCTGCTTACATATGTGCAAATCGCACACACATACACACACTTTCTACACGTACACACACAGCAACTTTATCTCATCTTTGCAACTACAACAGTGTGACCAAGAAAAGCAGCGCGCTGCCATCTCTGAGAAATCAGCAACTGTGAGATAATTCTGTAACTAATAAAGTGAAAGGGAAGGCCCTTTGATGGCTGAAACTGAAAAGATATTTTATTTTTTGTGTGTGTGGGATTTGAGATGTGGGATTCTATGGAGTGAGCTCACTCCCCTGCTGCTAGGCTCTGGCTGGAAGCTGGCGCCCCTCTAGCTAATGTTATGGAGAATCGGAGGAATTTTATGGCTGTCTTTTCCCTCAGCCCCCTTTTTTCTTTTGTTCCCCTTTGAAGAATGACTTTAGACATTTTATTTACATATTTAACCATGGATGAAAGAAATGAAGGGTAAGGAAGCAAAGCTGCTTGGATTCTTAAGTGAATTTTGATCAGTAAAAATAAGGTTAAAGCTAATATATATATATATATATATATATATATATATATATATATATATATATATATATATATATATATATATATATATATATATATATTAGCTTTATTTTTTGGTGCTTTTTTGGTGCTTTTTTCCCCCCTTAGCCTTAAATTTGATCAAATATGCCACTGAGATGGTGACATTTTTGAAAATTTGAAAGTGAAGCCATTGACTCTTTTGGGAAAATAGATCTATGATGCGCTCACACATACACAGTACCAGCGAGAATAATCAGAACATTTTTTTTTAATTGCTGCGGTTTGATGACTTGCTCGCTGTTCCAACATGTGAGGTATGCTATGGCAAAAGATGGGGGACTTTTAGACATGTTTGGCATTGTTGCTGGTGCTGAAAGGGCATGTTGATTAAACGTACGGGTGGGGTAGGCCTATAATCTTCTTAACCAAGGCCCTCCTCTGCTCTTTCAGAGGGCACAATGAGAAGAAACAACACACTCAGTTGGAGGTGAGACTATTTGTCCGCATGCCCTGCACATTGTTCAGGGATCCTGTTCTCCCTCCTGATCGCACGCATTCAGCATTTAGCTTGGGATGATCCTATTTATCAACATAATCTGTTATTTTCACTCTTATTGCCACTCAGCAGTGTGTGAAGTGGTTGTTGCAAAGACGAAAAAGATATAGATCTATGTGTGTGAAATATCTGAAATATATGAAGCAATTACATCTTATATAGTAAAGAAGAACAACCAAACTGCAAATGAAAAAAAGATCAAACATGCTTTAATGGTTAAGAGAAAATGTTTTGCCAGCTAACAAAGATAATCTGGCGATTTGAAATGTTGCAGCTTTTTAATAGGCAACAGTTTGTGTATGAGGTCAGACACTGAGGAAATGCACATGAATCAAATAATTAATTATTGAACAGCCCTGTCAACATCAAAGCTTGCAGTGTTCTTTGACTATATGGTTAACATAGTTCAATAAATTGACTTATTAATGAGGACTAATTTGTTTTACTCCTCTTTTCCCTTTGCTCCATTAAAATCTGTTTTTTTCACATATATGTGGAGTACCATCAATTGTTATTTAACCCTCTGACCTCATCCATTTGGCATTTTGGCTGATAAGTGCATGTCAGTGGGTTATTGTAACCTTTCAAGTGTTTATGCGGTAGATTAGTATAATTATATGGCTGGTAGACCCTTACATGAGTGAGGGAAGCTGTCAGCTTAATCTGCAATAAACAGTGTTGTAATGAATTTAGTTTGTTATGAGCCTGTGCCACGGCCGCTTTGAAACAGCAATATTAGTTGAGTGGGGTGTTCTTGCATCATACTCTTTTATGTAGTGGTGGTTAACAGCAAAGAAAAGAGGAAGGGAGGAAGCAGTATTGGAAGAGGAGAAGAAAGGTTAGTGGAGTTTTTCCAGCTTGAAACGAAGCAATGAAGGGAAACACTTTCAGTCAGCTGCTTTCAAAGTACATGTTTGTTGAAGAAAATCACATCAGACCCAGTGTTTGTGAGAGTTGGTTGGCTTCTCCATGAAGTTCTCTGAAACAGGAGCGAGACGCTAAAGGAGGAAGAGGAAACCTAAAAGAGGGTAAACATTTTATTGCCCGGACCTGTGAAGGACACTGATGGCAATATTATTACCCGAGGTCCTTGTGAGGGCACTTGAGTGTGAATTGCTAATCAGGAAGGCCTTCTCTGGTCTAATCCCTCTTTGAGTGGCCGGCCTGGAATCAACGTGTCTGGGGAGACTCCCCACTGCTTCTGGCTCTGGAGACTCCATTCAGTTGAACAGCCCTGCTGTCCCATTCCCACAGTCCCCTCACACTGTGCAGCACAGCCATGCATCTCCGCGCACACACTAATGCACACACTCACACAACACACGTCCTCCTCTAACCAAATTAGATTAGGCCCTTCGTTTTCTCCCCAGCAAGCCGCTGCTCTTTTCTCTGCCTGGTCATTTATCCTACCCCTTTGTCTCTGCTTTATAAAAGAGAAACAAATTCCCAAACAACTCTACTCCTAAGAATGCACTGGTTTGGAGAAGGATGAGAGAGGGGCAGACATCTTTAGTGGACCTTAGGTGATGCTGTAATATTGCCATGCCTTTGGTGTGTCAGCTCTAATGATGTGTTGGCGAGAAGAGTGCTGCAGCAGTCTAGTTTTCAGAGCTGCGAGAACAATGCCAGCTGTGCATTGTGTCAACCTGTTAGCCCACAGTTTTCTGACAACAACACTAAGGATCTCTTTATCGTGGCCCCTCACTAACGTTGCCCAACATTTGCTCTGCCTGGCCTTAAATCCTTACTGACTGAAAAAGATAAGATTCAGCTGGCAAAACTGTCTGCATGAGATGCGCGCCAGAGTGTCCAACTCCTCCAGTATTAGTTGTTTTGATTTCTTGCATCTTTATTCCTTGTAAAACCAGAAATGGACAGTGACGCACACATAAGCAAAAATAAAGGCTTCAGTTGAAAGGGTCTTTTGTAAGACAGCCCGGGTGGAAGCTTGTTTCTCCTGGTTCAATGTGCAGCCAAGCTTTCCCAAAAGCGGCAAATTGAGATCAAAGCAAAAATTAAAGCTGACTCGTTCAAAGCAAGATAAAAATGTGTGAGCCTGCAGCAATAGTTTCTCTATTGATTTCCTCCTTCGCTTGCACTCCATGGGACTGTGCTGGCTGTGCTGTGCTCAGCACAAGCATTGGAGACTGAAAGGCTGCTGCAGGGAGAAAGGAAATGACTATCAATACAGACAGAAAAACACTGTCATAACGATCAGATAGATAGATAGATAGATAGATAGATAGATAGATAGATAGATAGATAGATAGATAGATAGATAGATAGATAGATAGATAGATAGATAGATAGATAGATAGATAGATAGATAGATAGATAGATAGATAGATAGATAGATAGATAGATAGATAGATAGATAGATAGATAGATAGATAGATAGATAGATTTCCAGAGTGCTTGAGATCTGAATGACTGGGCAACTTTTCAGTATAGAATAATGAGAACTTGTAATGGCAAGCCTGATAGTGTCACGAAGCCAGAGCATGGGAACGGCGTTGACTCATGCTGTTATTATCAGTGATTGTGTGGCTGGAGGAAGGCATGTAGAGCAAAGTTTTGTCATTGTCTTTTCATCCTGTGTATCATGCGTCTCTTTTTGGCAGCCACACGTGGAGCTCCTCTCTCTACAGTTTATTTATGTCTGCAAGAACACTTTAGCACGTCCTTCACAGATGTTTCTCTGGCCATTTTTATTCCCTTTCATCTCATCTGCTAGCACATGAAAAGATGTCCCACATAGAAAGTTTTCCCAGAGTTTCACAACAGATAGTTGCAAATTGGAAAGTTGTCAGCTTTAATTAGAAAGATGCAGCCTCAATGTGATGTTCCAATAAAAATGCAAGGGCAAACAACGATCTTTGCTGCTGTGAGCTGAAATTATGACAATTACGGGTAATTTGCCATTTCTCTGCTTGTGCTGCAGATTGTTCGCAAGGTGTAGTTGGGTGAATGGTGTTGCAGGTGAAGGATTCAGTGCTGTGTTTGAAGTTCTGGGTGGGACCGACAAACATTGCAATGAAACCTGGACAGGAATGAAGACAAGCTGGAACAATCTGTGTCTGCAGATGGAACACAACTGACTGTGTTTCCACTCTTATGCATGCTCTGATGTAACTATCGCCATGTACAGTATATGATCTTTGCCTAGCCTTGCAAGCATACTGTATCTTTATCTGAAAAAGATCAGTGTTGCAAAGATGTTGGAAAGTTACATTTGAAATAGCTCACAAAAAAATAATCCTTGTTTTTTGCATACAATAGTGTTTGCACACCTTTTCTGCTTTCCTCACCTTTCTTTTTTAAGGTGTAACACCTGGGACAGCTGAAAGAAACATGAATCACACTGAAGAAAATGTCTTTTAATCTGTTTCAGATTTTGTTTCATAGCTGTAAGCAGTCTTACCTCATCTATGAAGCTTCCTTCTCAAACAGTATCATCACAGTATCTGTAGGCATTCCTCAGGCTTAAATATCAAAACAGCACTAAATAACCCGACATTCTCCTTTCCCTGAACATTAGATGTTTCTGCATGATTAAGCTTGTGGTCTGTTTTTTTTTGGGGAGGGGGTATCCACGGTATAATCTCTGAAGTGTAAAGGTTATATCTGTAGTTTAGAACAGAGCTCAAATATAAAGGCTAGACTGCAAGAAGAAATAACAACATAAGTACTTTGATTAGCTGAACATAAATGAACAGCACACCCTGAAAGCAGCAAAAAAAATTCCGCAGGGAATGTCTTGTTTTCAAAGATTTCAACCAGTGTTACAGAGACAGCTGATGGTAGCTCAGTTATTGAGTAAAGCTCTGGGCTAATCCATCACGCACACACGCAGGCATGCACGCACCCACGCACGCACGCATGCACGCATGCACGCATGCACGCACGCACGCACGCACGCACGCACGCATGCACACCTAACCCCACCAATGCTCTGAGCAAGTGTAATGGATCTTTAACTTTTACAAGAGTTTCTGAAGAGATGTCTCAGACATTTGTATCAAACTCAACATCAAATGATTTCTATGTCACATCGCTGCCTCAGTGTCTCTTAAATGATTGAACATGGTACCTGTGACATACCCAGCTCTTACAAAAGAAGAAGCTACTCTGACAGATGGTTAAAAGTCATCCTGCTTCGAGCTGTTTGACATGCAAGTTTCTTACGTCCTGTTTGATATTCTTCATTTTTATCAGCAAAGTACATGTTATCTGGAGGGAATGGTGTTTCCTCTGATTACACAACATATGAAACAGTACATCCATTTCTATCTCTTACAGACGCATGCAGACAGGCGGACTCACATGTTCCTCCTTCTCTTTTAAAGTTCCTCCAAACGAGGACAAAGCTGCTTTATGTTATGGTAAAAGATTTGAATGTGGAGGCTTCAGAAGAGGATTTGAAAGCAGTTTGACTGATTGTGGCTCTTTGAAGAAGAAAGAAAAAGAAAGTGCGTTGAGTGTATAGTTATACATTTTTTGTGAAACATTCAAATTGGGTTTGAAGCTATAGCTTAGAAATCTAGATGTGCCACTAGCAAATTTAAATCTACTTTGCAGGTTTGTCTGTCTACCATCAGTTGGACCTCATTAAATATGCCCAAAAAGTTATGTGCCGACTAAAGTGTACCTTCTGCTCGTGTGCAAGGCGTAACACGTGGTCATAACTGCAGGTGCCGCTAATGTGTGATGTTGCCCAAAAAGAAAAGGAAAAAAGAACAACCGGAAATAACAGATCGCTCTAGTTTGAGTTCTGAACCTCAGCATGCTGTTTTCACGTCTGAAAGAAGTCAAAAAGGATTGAAAATAAGATGGCTAATAGTGAAAATATAATAAGATCAAACACAAGTCAAATTCAAACCGACACAATGATAAAGTGTTGTTTAGCGTTTGTACCATCGCTGTTTAACTAGTAAGTTTACGATCGTCATTGTCAGTTAACTCTGATTTGCTAGTCAAGGTCGAGCACTCCACCGATTCTGCATGTCGAATCGGCCGAAATGAGCACTGACGTCGACGCCGACGGACGACAGCACGGGACACACCAACCCGACTTGAGTCACCGACTTTGCCCAACGGACCCGTTGGACGCCGGACAGCGTCCGACGGTCGATTATTGGGTTAGTGTGTCCCGGCCTTTATACTACCTGAAGACACAATCAGGAAAACTGCTCAGCACTGATACAAGTATGATGCTAGAAATGTCTAGAAAAGCCACATTTATAATGGTTTGCTTTGTCTTAATTTTGGTTATTATGAATTCTACTCTTCTGAGGTACACATGTGGCCTCCATTATTTGATGTATATTTATATATGTAAGAAGAAGAATGTATTAGCAGTTTCAACCATCCCACAATGAATGAATGCTAGGAGATGCAGTTTTAAATAGCTTCATTTGCTGAGCTTTGTAAATAATTAATGGGATCTTCAATCTATTGAATAATGAATTCAAGTTCAGAATATCATAATTAAACTGCAAACCTACCTAAAAGGAGAAAAACATTAATTTAATATAATTACGACGAGCATTTACTGTACAAACTATAAATACTAAGGCAAGTATATCCCTTCCGAGGCATCATAAGCCCATTTCACGCAGTGGTTTCTGCATCGTTGTCAAATAGAGGCTCTTAAAAAATCGTTGTTGGTTGCCTTTGCTGGTTCACACTATGCTAATAGAGGCAGTTTAGTCAGTCATCAGTGGGTTTCTACGTAGTATGCTGCATGGATCCGTGTAAAGAGAGGTGTTTTGGCATGCTTTCTGTAGCCCAGACACATTTGGCTCTGTGATTGTCTCTGCTGCCAGCTCAGAGGGACAACTCTCTCAAAACCCTGTCTTTCTACAATATGTACCTTTACATAAGATGTACTGTATACTTAAACTCAGGTCATAGCTCTGCCATCACACTCTACAACTACGCAACAATCCTATTGGCCATTACGAGTACTGATGCCTTTGGGGTTATCAAATGCCCTATAGCTCTCTACCAGGCTCCTCTTACTGTCATCCGCAGGGACAGGCTTAACCAGTTTGTCTTTGTGTATTTGAATGACATTATTAACTTTTCCAAAAGCAAGCAGGAACATGCTGAGCATGCTCAAAAGGTGCAGAAGCTGCAAGTGAATCAACTGTTTGTTAAGGCTAATAAGAATGAGAGGCATGTCCCTAAAATCTTTATCTTGGTGCCTGGGTTATCCAGATGGATTAAGTTCAGTCTTTAATTGACCCAAGCCCAATTATTGCCAGCAGTTACTCAATTTTCTGGGTTTTACAAATTTTTTTAACAGAGGTTTTCTTTGTAACTTTGTAACCCCCCCCCCCCCCCCCCCCCCCCCCGAAGAGACTGTCTCCCAAAAGCGATTATAAAGTTGGAGAACTTGAAGGTTGAACTGGCTTTTACTAAAACAAATCTCAGAATTACATCCACATACCTCAGAGACAGAGATGTAGATAACTTAAAATCAATAAATAAAAACAACAACAAAAAATGCTTTTCCACTTATTTTAGTTGTACTCCCTCCTACTGCCCAGGATCCATGCCTGATGCTTGTTCTCACCGGTTTAAGGCAGATGTTTCCCCAAAAGTCCCTACCTCTGGACTCTGGCCTCCTGTCTGGTTAGAACAGTCACTTGGGAGATGGACAGTTTCAGTGTCTGAAGGTCATCCTTCCAATCACCTTGTCCCCTGACAACCTCCGTTCTTCAGTGGGTCCACAACTCCAAGCTTAACTGTCACCCCAGTGTGGGTTGGACTCTGACTGGCCACCTCAAGCACTTCGGTTGCCCTCACCGTGGGGGTCAGGGAGTTTCTTTCTGCTTGGCCCATCTGTTCCCATAATAAGCCTTCCCATGAACATTCAGCTGTAAGTAGCCCCACTTTGCTACTGGCCTCCCAGCCAATAATCAATCGATTCTCCACAATGGATGGTTTAGTGGTTCTACCGAAGTTATTATCTGCAAAAGAGAATGCTTTTATGTTATGCATATATGCTTATATGTTTTGTAGCATGTCTTCAGATACCATAAGGCTTTAATTTACCCTGTTTCTGACAAGTGCTGTTTCTTCATCAAGGCCATGATCAAGATGCCGCCCTAGTCCAACAGTCAAACAAAAGCATGCAAGCAACATTTGCAAACCAAACTCTATCAGCATCTGGCATCCCAGCTCTCTTTACTTGGAATGATCTCTTCACATGGATTCTGAATGCACATAACTGTTTCTGATAGTCTGTTTCACTTCTGGTGTGATTGCAGTAGTCAACCTTTTTTGTTTCAGCGCTGGAGAAGGGCCTGGGAGGTTCCTCATTGGTTTCTTGTCGTAAGTAGAGTCTGTATCCACCACAGCCTCAAAACCTTGAAGAAGACCTGTTTTCCTCTGTTTTTAATATTTCAGCCTGTACCAGAAGAGGGTTCATAATTCTTGACCTCTAATCTGGTTCACCGCTCCAGTGTGGATTTCCACATGTGACCTCCCCCTGAGGGTGGAGTCCCTGTAATTTGCTCCCAGCTATCTCAGTTCATTCCCCATCTCCTAAGTGGTCAACCCAACTGGTTATCTGCCTCAAACTCTCTCTCACTATGACTGCCATTGGACTTTCAACACTTTCAACACTTTCTACAAAATGAAAAGTGATATGACGGCGGAATGGCCTGCCAGGTATGACCTATACATTCACAGGGGAGGTGGGGTTGGAGGATGTACTGTTATAATGCAAGACACAAGTGACTAGAGCAGCCCGATGGCTGAGAAGAACCTGATGCTAGATGTTCTGAAATGTCCCGTTTAGTACAAATGAGTCTGAATAGTGACTAGAGAAATGTTAATGATATTTAAAGGTCTGTCTGAGTGGTCACGTTATCTCTATCCCAGTATATTGCAAACCGGCAAGTATTGTTGACACTTGCTTTGTAAGTGAATTCTGCCTTTGCCAAGCCGTTACCTCTGAAGCTTGTCATGCTGTCTGATGACCTGGTTTTGATCCCTGCTGTGATGATAGTCCCACCTGTTGGATTTCACTTTACCCACACAGAGTATACAACCGAATGGGAGGTCCCCTCTTCATTTCTGCTCCATTCTGCAGCTATGCAAGGAGCAATTGCAATCTGAAGACAGTACTTTTACTCATCTTGGCAGTCCATGGCCAGCAACAAGTCCCTGATGTCTCTGATCAATGATTTCTGTGCCAAATAAAACACTGATAACACTGAGTAAAGATTCTACCTGTTTGAGTGGAACAACAGCCTCAGTTGCGCTGTCATTTTTAGCACCTGTGGTGTTTCCGCTGCTGCAGGAGGGAGACACTTTTTTGGTCTCAGCTGATGGTGGCTCCTTCACGTTGCTAAGCAACACAACAAGGTGATAGCATTCCAGCAGTCCTCCACCGCTCTCCCCGCTGTGATCGTGAACGTGGTGGTCCTGCTTTTCTGCAGCATCTTTAGCTGGCATCATACTGTTATACCTTTTAGAGTTGTAATTTCACACGGCACTCATTGCACCTCTCTTACTACTAACAGAGGTGTAAGAGCACTGGAACGAAATGTTACACAATTCCTCTTCGCTGTGTTTCACACAGCACAGCCGGACTGGACTAAGGCACTGCAGAGGCAGAACAATCCGGCTGTGTGACACCTTATGCAACTGCTCTGGTCCATACATTTGAGATTCTCTTTTCTAAATCATCGTTTTATCCTAAATTAACTATGCTTGAAAACCAAAATGAATAGGTTAACATTGGAAAAGCAAAACAGAGCAAAATAAATGAAAGTTATCAGTCTTGAATCTTTCACACAAGAAATGCAGCAGGATGATGTTAGAGCAGGGGTGTCCTAGTTGGTCCTCGGCGGCCGGTGTCCTGCAGGTTTCAGATGTTTCCATGCTTTAATGCACCCTGACAAACTGTGTCATTAACAGAGTTATGTAGACCTTGAAGTCTAGCTGATGACGAGCATTAATTAGAATCAGGTGTGTGGAAACAGGGAAACATCTAAAACATGCAGGACAGCAGCCCTCGAGGACTGAATTTGGACACCCCTGTGTTAGAGCATCCATTGATTTTCTATACCCATTTTATCCTTTGCAGGGTCACGGGGTCTGCTGGAGCCTTTCCCATCTCATGACAGGCAAGAGGAAGTGGTAAACCCTAGACAGGTCGCCAGTCCATCGCAGGGCCACATATACAGATAGACAACCATGCACACTCACATTCACACATACAGGCAATTTAGAATCACCAATTAACCTAGTATACATGTTTTTGTCTAACTGTGGGAGGAAGCCGGTGTACCCGGAGGGAACTCGAGCAAGCACGGGGAGAACAATGTTAGAGTAAATGTTCTTTAATTTATCAATAACTAAATACACCCTTGTTGTTAGATACATTTAATTTCATTTTCATTTTATTCTTTATTTCATTCAAAAAACAAAACAATTTAATACAAACACAAATACAAATGTTCCTAACTTATGAATGAAAAGGGAGCAGAAAGAAGAAGAATCTTATCTGATCTGCCCCTTTCACAAATAACATAAATTAATAATAATAAAAAAACAACAACTAAGTGAATAAAAACAACTAAAATTAAATTAAAATAACATTAAATAAAATTACCACTGCCTATGGGTATGTCAATCAAACTCAACATTTTTCGTTATATTTCCTTAACATACAGGCTTTAATTGTTCTTTTGAATGTAATGTTTGATTTGGATTCTTTGTTTTCTTTGTTCAGATTGTTCCATAAATTGATTCCTTTCACAGAAACACAACATTCCACCAATTTTGTCCTGCATCTTGGTTTTATAAAAATCTCTGTTCCTTTTAAGTTATACTTGCTTTTTCTTTTTTCAAATCTTTTCTGAATGTTGATACACCACAAGCTTATTGTTTTTACCTGTGTTCCCCAACGCAAGAGAAGAATTCAAATCGGTGGTTTCTAATAGATTATATTTTCATTGTTGAAGGACTCATCATCATGTTGAAACAAGAAACTGGCAACATTTTAATTTGACTTTAAATATAGATAATAAAGGTTATTAACAGGCCTAGTTCTTTTTTAGTGCTATATATATGACATATGTTTAAAGTCCCTGAGAAAGACAGCCGTTTCCTTCGGGGTTTCTCAGATTATTATTCTTTTTTCCTTTAGGACAGATGTTGATAATAAGTATTTACATTTGAGAAGGAGACTGAAAAGAGAGAGAGCAAAGCTAAGTGCTGTCTAAAGTGTCAAGTGCTGTTGACAGTATGACTTCATAGTGAGCAGCCTGTTAAGTGTCTAAACAGGCTGACAGCAGACAGCCCACTGCAGGAGGAGTGAAAGACAACACCGACACAGCTGGCGCTCAGTCCCCTGGGCGCTGACACAAACTTGTTGCTACCCCCCCTCGGTCCCCCGACTCATCTGTCTTGTGACAGCTCACGCCGTTGTCCCCTATCCTCTAGAAATCTATGTAAAGGGTTAGATATACTCTCACCACCATGGCCCTCTCACTTCTCACTGTGGACAAACAACTATAGGCTCACTTCACCTCCTGTGTCATCCATCTCCTCCCCCTCTGTTTGAGGGGTTTCAGGTTCGGGACGTTTCCATTATCACCTTTTGGTGAAGCCCTTTCATGTAGTTGTTACAGACCTTGTGATCTGGTCTCTGCCAGGTTGTTAAAGTGCCACGGTGATGGTGTTTAAGTAGACAGATTCAACAACATGTGGAGGAAGCCCAGAGCCCAGCAAAGACTCGCTGTAATAACTGTTTGCTTTGCTATCTAGAAGTATCAGTATGTGTCTGTTGACATATGACATGGTTCTGGCATCTGAAGTGTGTCAGTTATATCTACCCTGCATGAATGTCACTCGTCAGTGTAGTCTGGTATGAGATCCGGTGTTCTGTAATTGTATTTTCAGACACAGTTATCAGAAGAAAAACAGAAAAAAGGAAATAAAAAAAAAACAAGAACACATTCGATCAATTCTAAGGTCTGAAAATCATCCGATTTGTCAGTGTCATTTACTTAATGAATACTAAGCCAAAATGCATACAGTAATATCTGATGCCTCAGGAGTCAGGCATGGACTCACACAATGTAATCTGTAGTGTGCTCATGTACAAATTTACCTTGGAAGTCTGGTTCGTTTTGGTTAATGTGGATTGTTGCGCTCACCGCTCAAGCAGCTTTTTTTGATGTCTGGCATGGTTGGAAGGATTCTGTTCACGCACAGTACAGATGCACATGTAGGAGGGTGTGTATGTCATGTTTGCATATTGTGTAATGCCGCATTATGAACAGAAAGTCATGCCTGGTACAACTCGGCTAGTGTCAGTGTGTCCTACCTAAGAGGGTAAGCAGAAACCAGGGGCTGCTTCAATTGCACTTGATCAGTTAATCATCACCGAGCGGGATCTTCTCTATAAAAGCAGAGGTTTGGGGTGTTTGT
Organism: Cololabis saira; assembly: GCF_033807715.1. Classification (NCBI taxonomy): domain Eukaryota; kingdom Metazoa; phylum Chordata; class Actinopteri; order Beloniformes; family Belonidae; genus Cololabis; species Cololabis saira. The sequence continues at coordinate 21,090,975 of NC_084595.1, forward strand.
TGTTCCGAAATATTCCGGTCACACAGCCATGGCGGAAAAACAAGAACAATAATCTTGAAAATAAATCGATTAAAACAGCTTTATAAGGAAAGCTGCAATTCTTCACTGACTCTGTGAAAGATTGATTATGTCATACAGTAAATTATTATATTATTACTACTAAAGGATGTCCAACAAGCTATGTAACAATAGGGATAACTCACATACTAATAATTGCTAATAATTAATTTTCATACACTGCTTTGTGGCTTTGATTTGTTTTTGTTCAGTAAATGAAGGTATAATATGTTGCTGTTATTCACCTGGTTGACCTGGTAAGCACCTGTTAAAACCTCACGAGGACCATATATTTTTATTTAATTATTTCTAATTATTTTCTGTAGGATTATATCAAAGCTAAAAAAAACAGTTATAACACCTGAAACAATAATGACTACATTTAAAGATGCTAAAGTGCACATGGGCACTTCACTCCCAAAAAGGCAGAGGATCACCTTTTGGCAGTTATTATTGATTTACCTACACACATTTTGATGACATTTTTTAAATCAGTCAATGAATAGTTTGTGCATAAAATTCTTTCAAGCTTAAGCATTTAGCATGAAGAGTATAATAATATGCTTAACATAATGTATGATACTGTTCCCTTAGTTACTAATTTAATGACTTACCCTACCTGCTAACCGCTGCTGAGCTGCATTCAGGTAGCAGCCTAAGCAGAGAAACCCAGACGTCGCCCTGCCCAGAGACCTCCTGGAGCTGAGAGGTGCGGTCCCACCAGCGTGTCCTGGGTCTGTCCTGGGGCCTCCGCTCGGTTGGACAAACACCTCTCTAAGGAGGCATCCAGGATAGATTATTGGATGTTAGTTTACTGTCTCATATTTCAGATTAGTACAGTACAGTACAGATAGATGAAATCCTGACGTCACTTCTGGTCCAGCTTCCATCTAAAAAGACAGGGTATTTGTGTATACATCAATTAATAGTTTATTCCAATGAAAGAAGTGTTCTCTTTCAATTGCTTTTAGAGTTCAGATCCATTTTTTTTCCCAAATAAAAGTGGCTCTGGGTGTACTGTACATCATCAACAATTATACAGTAGCTAGTTCTATGCAGGAGTAAAGATTGGTACAAAAAGTATATGCTTTAAAGTTTACATACAGGCAGATCAAAATCTTACATTGAAGAGATTTCTTTACAGCAGAGACAAACATTAGACAAAAAAATATCAGTGTTCTTATGCCCCAATAAAACCTGAGTTTCTAAGAGACAGATAACGTGATTTTTTATTTTTGAACAATGTTATGCATATTTGTTTGCTGATTGCTAAGATTTGCAGTTAAAAGAACACAACATATGTGTATTTGTCCTTAAAAATCAGTGTTTTACTCTGGCAACATTGAAATGCTTGTTGATACATTTAGTTCCAGGAGCTTTTTCTAAAGGAGCCATCACATTCTCTCTGACTGGTTGGTTGGTTGGTTGGTTGTCTTTCCAGCAAATTAGTTATACTAATTATTATATTAGTTATAGAATTTATGTGCAATTTACAGTTTTTACTGTGAAAAAAAAAGTTTCACTCCCCACAGCATTACCAAATAATTACGACATATGTAATTTCACAACCGCACAAATCAAAACTGGTGACAATGCTTGAAACATGCAGATCAGTGAGCAAGAGTGTGTGAAATTTTGAGCTCCTTTATTCAGTTTTTTAAGCCCAGATATGTACTGGATGGAAGAGTTGGTCATCTGGGTTTTCAGTGCATTCCAGTGCTATAACAAGGTAACTACAGGTGTTTTTACTTATTTATTTATTTATTTATTTATTTTCTGAAGCAGGATAGGTAATCACTCTTATTCAAATTCATTAGCTTTTTAAAATAATACAAATGAAAATGGTTCAATGATGATTTTAAAATCAGCTCTTCAGCTGTAGAGTTATACGGCTAGGAAACAACCAGCCTCTGAAAAATAATAATAATTAAAAAAGAAAACTAAAACGCATTGGGTATTCCAAGAGTGGTGGTTTTAATTTGTCAGGATTAGTTTGAACCATCCATACTTAACAGATGTTAAGATACACCTTCAGTGTCTATGGATAGAATAGTGAATAGTTGTGAATAACACTTGCTCATGCAGAGTCACACGGGCTTCAGCCAGCACTTTGTCCCTTTCAAGACACTATGTCTCCGCTCACTGGCATCTGATAAGTCAAAACATTGAAAAAAAAATCAACAAATTCTTGTTGAATTCCACTGGATATACTTCAATTGATGTGGCAGAAATGAATGATGTGCTGTTTATTTGAAGTGATTACGGTCGGTTTGTTCCCATATGCCTCATGGGAGGAAGTGGCGTCCCACGTCCCTGGTGTAGATGCTGTTCATCAAGTCAAAATGGTGAAGTGATGAACCAGGATGCAACAGAGGAGATTCAGGCAAACTGAAATAGAACAATGGCTTGTCCAGGCCTGTGTATTAGGGAACAATGCTTAGTTTGTGGCACTTTTCCATACACATGAAAGAGAAGAAAAGCTTCTTTAGCTGTATTCTCCTCATATTTGTGTGATATTTTTGTTCCATTTGCTTTGAAGTGCGCTAGGGGAAAGACATGCATGGAATCAAATGTTTCAGTTGTTTAAAAGGATTTGCAAAGCGGGTATAATCATTTAGTTCCAGACTGGATGGTATGTACAGTATATCTGAGATTAGCTGCTGCATCTCGGGCTACATCTCAGGCATCTACAGCAAGAAAGTTTGCACAGATCTTATTCCAAAACTGTTTCGCACTTTGTACCAACAGCCCATTTTCTTGTTTCTTTATTTCAAATTAAATCCAAGACAAAAGAGCAAGCACTGGAGTGGCCATAGTTTTGAATATGTTCTCATCTTGTTTGTGAGAAAAGCTGTGGTTTAAGGCGAGTCCTTCTCCACTTTGGTCCAATGACATGATTATTTGTTGAAATCGTGGTATTGTTTTTGCTGTCACTTTCTGATCTTGTTTTATTGTCCCAGATGTTGGCAGAGGGGAGCACTCCCACAGAAATGACAGTTCAGCGCTGTGTCTGATGTTCTCTTTGGTGCAGTTCTGCTAAAACAACAAACACAAGCTCTTTCTCCTAGAACAGCAAGCAGCTAAAGGCTTTTAGCAGAAAAAAAAATTACGGATAATATATGTTTTTCCAGAGTTCATGCCATGGGATATGAATGCTGGAGTCAGTCCTTGTGTAGGTGACTCTCCTTTAGTGGCTGTTTAGGGTGACGAGGAGATGTGGATGAATCAGTTCCCTGTATAACCATGGACAAGGAAGCACAAAAGCCAGTTGTGAGGGGGTGAGATGGCCTGTAGCTTCTTTGCACCAATCAGCAGTAAAAAAAAAAAAAAAGAAAAGAGAGAGAGAGAGAGGATAGAGGGAGTAGAGCTCCTCTGTAATTACAACATGGTCTTAAAAAGCAAATACCAAGCCCTAGCAACCTCAGTTGTGAGACAGAGAAAAGAAGGAGTGGGAGGGTTGGGGGGGGTAGTATTGGAGAGGAGGGGTGACAAAAAAAAATAGGCAAATGGAGTTAAGAAACACCACAGAGAGCGACCCTACAATGACCTCGGCTCTCCAACAATCGTCCCCTGCCAGCTGGAGCCAGGGTTAGGGGCGAGAGCGAGGGGCCGGGAAGGATCCCCTCCGATTTATGACGGACTATAAGGCCCTGAAAGAAACCCAATCACCCAGGATTCCTGCGCAGCATGACTCTGGCTGCAGAGAATAGATAGCCCAGGAGAGTGTGGGATAGCGGCAGAACCAAGGGCTAGTGCACAGGCACTGACACAGAGGGCCACTTTACCAAGGGGAGGGCCACTGGGCACTGGCTCCATTATTCCCACCTCTCCTCAGTGAGCATGATATCATTACACTGTGCCGACACTAACCTCAGCTGCACTCGGCCACTGCCCAAACCCATCCTCTGAACCCTCTTTGTTATATATATTACACAACCTGGATTTACATGCACCCGGCTAATTGCTCTATCTGTCAAATTAGTAGAAATTCAATGGTTATTAAATTTCAACCTGCCATCAATGTAGAGTGGGAAAGAGAGAGGCAGACTGAGAGCAGGGCATGAAAAGAAAGGGAGAAGGCAGCTGTCTTTTAAAGCGGGGTAAGCCGCGCTCGAAGCTACCCCGCTGATCCATTAGCATATCTGAATGATCCTGTTCCTGCACAGCCACCACCACGCTGCAAGGTGGCACATCTGAAGAACGCGCCCTTTGAATGTGCTTGCAGGCTGGGGAAACTCTTATTTTTCAACCCGTTTGAAAATACAGAGACAACTTGATGTTTGAGAAGTTGACAAAAATAAAAGAAGGGGAGAAAAGGGAAGAAGTGAGGAGAAAAGTTTCAGAATTCGAGCAGGACAGAATTTTACAAGCTTTTTGAAGCTGGATGCTTAATAATTCACTTGATGCTACAAGAAGCAGTAAGACAGCATGGAAACGCACTCATGCATGACAACAGTTTCTTTGCGAATGAGGTGTCAAAAGAAAGTATGTCACAGCCTCGGGTTCTGGAGGCAGAAACACTTTTTGAGAAATTTGATTTAAAAAATCCTTAAAAATAAGTCCAATTAAAAAGAAACAACATTAGGTGTGCTTAAAATTCCATCTGATTAACATGAAAGCCTTTTTTTTTAATACAAAAGCAAAAAAACTATAGTGTTGTTTTTCATAATATGTACTAATATTATTCCCTCAAAGCAAACATCTAAAATGTTAGTCAAGAGATAGTTAATGTTTGTAACGCAATTGCAGGAAGGGAACACCCTAAACTACCCACCCCACTAAATATTAACGAAATGTGTAAAAGGTGGACATATTTATCTGAAACATTGTGACTTTTACTTTAGGTTAAGGCACAAAAAAACAAATGATTAGGATTAGGATACTATCATGACTCGTGTCCTGTATGTTGGTTTACTAAGGTAACTGTGGTGACAAGATGTATCCCATCTGTAAAGCATGCTAACAATTGAGAAAGGAAATCTCAGAGAAATACATTACAGATGTGCTGATAGTTGCATTAGAAAAGTTCTCAGTTTGAGTCAGTTTGCAAAAATACAATGTAATTTAGCCTATTTAGCATTAAATACCATAGGCTGCAACTTATCCAAAGTTTTTAATGCAAAATGTACTGGCAAGGTAAAATTCTGATCTTATTTAGTAAATGTCTCGGAGTGAAGGGATTTTTTTTACCCCCCCTTGAAGTTGGTCTCCCTTCAGCCACAAAGCGGGACTCTATTGACCGGTTCCAGGGAGTGTATTGATGGTTCCATAATTTGGGCACAGGAACACAAAAAGCCTGACCCCCGCTGGGCTCAGCACGACAGCCCAGTCAGCAGGGAGGCTTGCATTTATTAGCCTGGGAGAGGAGCTCCTGCAGAATTTAAGCACATTCACCCAGCCATTGATCTCTGTCATGAAAACAATACGAGCTCCCTCTCTGGCAGCGAGCAAGGCACTGTGCACTCTGAGGTAATTCGGCAGCCATAGAAAAACAGGATGGCTCACACCCTCAGGCTCTGAGCAAACTATTTTAGAAGTGAGAGGGATAGGATGAAAAACTAAGACATATTAGATTATAAGTCCACCTGTCCGATTGTGTTAGGCTGGATCAAGAAGAATGGTAAACGAATGTAAATGCAAATGGGGAGAATTTTTATGACACGTTTAATGCTATTTTACCTGTCCTCAGAGGATTTTTAAAACATTTCTTTTATCCTATCTGTGGATTGGAGGATGTAGGCCTCTTGCAGCTTACTGAACTGCCTCATTACCTTTGGCTCTGGTATTGTGGTCATATGAGAGGCACATTGCATGGTTGCATAACTTCTGTCTTTCTGATGCATCTCATCTCTGGACAGAGTAATATATGGAGAAGAAGCAATTCGAGGATTTTGGGAGTATGCTCCGAAAGTGTGAGTGTGCCCCCACCATCTTAACTTCTGTTAATCCACTGATAATAGGCTTCATCATCTCTAAAAATACCAGAGAGTCAGTCACAAGACAGGAGCATGCCTTCAAGCATCTCACATCTGAGAGGGTTCACTTTAAATGGAGACCTGATGCAGATTTACAGTTTAACAGGACCATGCGCCAAGGCAGAATCAACTTGAGTTTGATCGGTTGAGGGTTTACGCTACAGAACTTTCATCTTTGTTTTATGGAACGAAAACAAAATAGTCACGACACACTGTACACGACGTGTGTTTTTTGTGTCTAATATGGTTTACATGATTCGCTAAAGTGGCCTGATTCATCAGCTTGTAATCCAAGAAAATTTAATTTTGATGTAGAACAGTTTGATCATATCTGTTTTAATGAAACCCATGAGGTTATTTTAACCTTGACCAAGTAGTTTTTTTAAGTCTAATAGACAATTTAGGCTTCTGTATCCAAATGGCGCTGTGACTATGCTACAGGAAACCTACGCAATATGACACCTCCCTATAAATACTTACATGTCAGGTCACATTAACTGTGTTAAAAGTAACTGCTCACGCAAGATAAGTTATCTCATCTTTTAACTTTTCATCTTAATATTCATGTCTTATCTTGTAATTTCATAGCATATTTCATAGCTTTATTTCTCCTGACTGTTCACTTTATCTATTCATATTTATAACTTTACATTTCTCTGTATTTATTTGACCCCAATGCTTCTTGCACTTATCCTGATTATGCTTGTTTGGAACGGACCTAAACACAACACTATATCCCTTCTCTGAGAAAACCTATTCTGTAATAGAAATCCTATTCTGATTCTGCTAAAATAAGATGATCTTTTTTTGATCCCCAGAGGGAAAACTCAAGTGTCACAACAGTGCGAAATAAAAAATAGCAAAGTATACGCAAGAGAAATAAAACAAAATGAACATCTGCTCGGTTTCAGTTGCCACATCTAAGGTGCAAGAATCTTCCATCAAATATCCTGAATACAATAAAACATGTTCTTGAATGACTTGTATCATTCTTGAGGACAAATTTGTCACTTGAAGTTGCAAAATCACTCAGCCCATGAGTTAAAGATCACAAAAGAACAGACCACTGCAGGGACCTCTCTATGCCTACCAGAGGTCTCTTTCCCTGGCCTCATTCAAGGAATGTACAATCCCTCAAGTAACTTTGCTCTCAAAGCTGATTTTTGTTTGACATTTGACTGTTTGGGTGGAGACTAATAAATGTACTTACCAGGTCATGATCTCAGGTGTGGGTTTCCTGTGATGTTATCTGTCAATCAAAGTCAAACAAGACATCTGTGTGGGCATGGTCATGCTCACAATGACCATTTACGAGCTGGTCATTCATTTCCAAGCCCAAACTGTTGAACATCAGATTCATGGATCTCTTTTGCCTGTGTGGCTATATTGTGCTCACTGACTACTTAATCTTGCATCCACAAGTGATGAATCAATACAAGGTGAGCCTATTGCAGGTGAGCCAGGCTGCTTTCCTGTTGTCATATCCAGGGCTGCCATCTCGCAAGGCTGCCCAGCACCATTTTTAGATCACAAATATGACGTTCAAATGCTCTTGGGGGCCCACATGGTGGCGTGGGAGCCTTATGCAGCCGTCTAGTTCTCTCATGCCTTGGGCTGGCTCTGCCCTTGTCTCCCAATTTCTGACCTCACTTTTTGGAGCAGCCAAGCAGGACTTAATGGGGCTAAAGGCAGTGTCAAGGTAGAAGGTTTTACAATTCAGCATGTCTCTGGTTTATTTTACAACACTTCTTAATTACTATATTTATAATAGGTTGCTACACTTACAACCGCTGTTAACATACTAACTGAAACACAACTGAAAGGACTGTGATTAGTTTTTTAGATTCACAGCTTCTGGCAGTTTTATCATTTCATCAAACACACCAGAAGATATTGATAATACAAAAGATTATTAGCTGAATGCTGAACATGATTGCTGGTTTTAAAAGATTCCAAAGTCTCTGTAACTGATCCACAGGTTTGCATTTATTTGGACTTGGGCCTAACAAGCCAGTCCAGCTATTTAATGTGTGATTTGTGAAAGTCCACTGAGAAAACAGGGAGCTACAAAGTCTGGGTTTGTGTTTGTGACTTTGTAAGTGTAATCATCCCGCGTCAAGTCCCATCTTCCAACTAAATTAGCCATTAGCTCAGGGGGACAGGGGGATACTCCTTCACCAAAGTCCTTTGTTTGCAGAGAAACAATCATGTCCGTTCATTCTTGTGCGGTCTATGTTTACTGACTCAGCGGAACTGTGAAGTGCACCGACTTTTTCCAGAAGGGATTTGGTTTGTTTCATTTGACGAAGATATTTTGATCCACACACTACAGATGTTCTGGAACATTAAATAAATGGAAGTGTGACATTTCTGCTATGATGCAATATTGTGGGTGGGGCAGAGGGGCAGCACAGTGGGGCTCCCAGCCGAGCATTGGGAACAGGAAGTGAGGAGACTAGCCATTAACGTGTTTAAGCCTCAGTCCAGCCTGGCACGATGGTGGAAAAGTGGATAATATAACTTGCTCAAGAGCATGCTGCATTTTGCTCTTGATATGTGACATACAGTATATGTGATGCCAAAAATGAATGAAGTTAACAAAGGGAACTCACTTCAAGCTGCAGTGCTGCACAAATGAATTCACAGTACAAACTAGCGTTTGGCTGTTTAATTACAGAGCAAAACATACAAAACAATGCACAAGTATAAATGCCAACTGCTGTTTTGGCAAGACATTTTTATTGTGTCTCTATTCCACTTTGGGAGTCAGTAAAGGAGGCAAAACAAAGAGGAGACGAGCTCTGTGTGCCGCTCTTACCGATGCTTCTCCGATCACTCAAATATTTCTGCCATGAAAGCATCCGGACTGTAACCACCTACTAATACAGGCCTGCACTGCCTCAGTTAGGTTGGTATGAATTCTCAAAGGCTATAGGAGTGATGTGACGAGGATGGCTTTGTAGCTCCACTAATCAAATTCACCTTGAAAATTTGACCAAAATAATACATTTTTTTAAAAACATTTGAGAAATACGGTGACAGTTTGGTACCCTGTATAGTTATTTTCCTGTCCAGTCGTGCAAAAAAAAAAAAAAAAATCTGAATAAGTGTTTGTGGGACTGTTTCACATTTTGCTGGAAGACTTGAGCTGTCTGGCCAAACATGAAACAATTATGTGTCTTGAGGAAGCTGGAGTGGGAAGGGGAGCTCTCCTCACTCCCTTTGTGTCAGTGTTGTGTGTACAAAACCCTGACTGTTGACCTGAGGAACTTGCAAGGCTTTGATGCTGCCCTCAGTGGCTAGTGTCCAAGGGGAGGAAGGCTATGCTGACCGTCCAGTCGACTCTTCACACACAGGCAAGCAGTGTCAAAACACAACAAACGAAGACAGAGAATGTCACACTTCACACACAGTTGAAAGGAGTGCGTCTCATTATGCCACCTACAGCTGCTTTTGTCAGCGGGGGCTTGATGTGTGGAAGGGAGGGGCTCAGGGAGACGCCATGGCCTGGTATGGGGCCTGCTGCTGCCACGTTTGAAGTCACTGTTGGGACAAGGTCTTTCATATTTACAGAAAAGAGGAAAACTCAAGGGATGGCTGTGATTGGCAAACGGTTTTGTTAGCACAATAAACGGAGTCAGCTAATCACTATTGCACCTGCCCTCTTCATCAACCTTCTAACAGCCCCAGGAGTTTTATAAGCACTGCTTTGCCGGCACTTTTTTTTTTGGCTCCTCAAACATGAAACTTCCTTTAATCTATTCTTACTCAAAAAACCATTCAAACATCTTACATAAATTATGCTCTTAGCATTAGAATCAAAGGCGAGCACCATCTCTCCTCATGCTGTCAGTGAACTTTTTGATAGACAGATACTGTATATTGAGGTCCACTTTATGAGTAGCATATGTAGTGGAATACTAAAAGCGACTTTGAAACTGCACTGTACCCCTCAATCACAAAGAGAACATGCTTCTTAACCATTATTGCAGTTTTTCTTCATTGTTTTTTTTGTAAGAATACTACTATCAAAAATATATTGATGCATTGTGACAAAATTAGAACATTGCCTACTTTTTGGTTTGTGAAACTAGGACACACTGAGAGTAGTTGACTCTGCTATAAGATTGTGGAGTAAAATGGAGACATTTCTTGCTGGATTATCTTCTGCATGTTATCGTTCGCCACGGTTTCTCATCGTTTTGTGAAACTGTCACAAAAGTGTTTATTTGTGATATTAGGCGTCAATTTTATTTATTTTTTCCTTTATTTTTATGCGCACACTAACACAATAAAATACAAACTGTTTATATGTCGGGGGCTGAAATTATCTTCATTAAGATGAAGACGTTTTCCGTAGTGACATCGTGCATTGTTACCCAACAAAACCAACGTTTTTCTCATATCTGGATCACTACTTCCTGTTATTTTTTCTAAACAAGTATCTTAGAACTACTCTCACTCACTGATAATGAAGTTTGGGCATTTAAACAACTGATTTTAAGGCAGGACAAACTAAGCCGAGACTTGGCTTGAAATACACTGTTTTTTTTTTTAAAAACTTTGATCTTCAGATATCACAAATATCATTCAAACGCCTTGCTTGCAAATAACATGTAAACATTTTGTGCTTATTTCCCTATACATCCGATTTGGATAAACAGCATACAGATGTATTATCTCTGCTTTATTATCATGGTTAACTATTTGAACCATGTTCATGTTTAATGTAAAGTATAGTTCCACTTTGGTGCAGTGAAATTTAAGCCAATAAAATTCATAAAGATTCACATTAAAAAACACATAAGTAGCAAACAATGCAGTTCTATGAATACTTTCTGCTGCAATGCTGCGGTCTATCAAAATAAGGATAACCAAAAACCTTACATTTACTCTGACCTTGATTAGTTAGCAGACTGCATGAACCCAGGACATTGCAAGTTTTTTCTTGCTAACTTTATTTCAATGTTTTTTTTGCATTGCAGGTCTGAAACACATTCAAAGAAATTGGGATACCATCACAGAACCTGGGTTGATGCTGTGTTTGGTATAAATCATACAGCATCCAGCTTTTCTCCTCAGACATTCAGCCTTTCCTGGATTTGGTTTTGTAGAAAATCATAATTACAATCACATGTTGACATTACCTGTTTGAAGTAACATATTTTCCTTTTTTTTTTTCTCTCTCTCAGATGCTTACTAAGACCCCAGTGGCCCTGTACAGGATTAAAAAGGTATAGAAAATGGACGGATGGATGGCTGGATGGATGGATGGATGCTTACTAGCACTTTATGTCTGTCTCATCAATTTCACCTTTTCCTTTTAAATGTGTCGCAGCTCTGAAATGGAAAACTTTAAAAAACAACAACAAACAAATGGGCAAGTGGTAGCTTAGTGACTAGAGCAATGGCCTTGGGCCTGGAAGAAGCAGGATCAAATCCCCATGTTGGCAACAAGGGTGAACTGATGTGAGCATTTGAACAAGGGTACCCCCTCCTAAAATATATGATTGATGCTGTAAAAGAAAAAAAAATTAATGTAATATTGTTGTGTTTTTACATTTATGTATCATCTTTTAATGAGCAGTTTGACATTTTGGGAATCCTTTTCTCGCCAAGAGTTTGATGAGATGATCAATATGTCTCTCACTTCTGCTCATTAAATGTGAGGCCGGAGCCCGTATGAGGTTAACATAAAAAGGTGGAAACAGCTAGTAAGAGTTGATGTGAAAAAAAAAAAAGAATAAAAAACATAAATCAATTTGTTACATCTTGTGTTTTGAACCTGTGCAAAAGAGTGAAAGAGAATTTAAAATATGACGGACAAATTCTTGGCTGTACGCTGCCTGATAAAGTGACTCACGCTACAACTTAATTTGATTGATAAATGTGACAGTGACATCAACCTTTACTTCAAACTCTCAGCATGAGAGCAAATACGCATGTTTGGCCTTCACATAATATTTCTCCTTTTTGTTTTAGCTTTATAGTGCCTATGATTGGTGGGATTAATGGTCCACTGTTCCTCCTTTCCGTGCCTTTCTTTGTAGTCCAACCCTAGTTCATTGTATGAAGTCTGCGGATATTGTTAAACAGGAAGAGCATCTATACACAACATTAAATGTGCTTTGTACCTTAAAAGTTAGATCCTGTGCCCTTCCTCTGTGCTGCAAGCGAGAGAATGAAGATGTAGTAGTGCTGAATAGAGCACCTCAAACCACCATGGAAGGTCATAGTTAGGGCCCGTCTTAGTAAACGCAGGGCTTCTTTCATAAACAAAAGAGAGAGAAGCAGAAAAGAGGGTCTATGTGTGTGTGGGTGTGTGTTTGCGTGGTGGTGGCAGTAAAAAGACTCTTTTCTTATCTTTGTTAGAGTAGTGTGGAAAGGGAAAGTCAGGAAGTGCAAAAAAGGGAGAAAGGAGAGTGGAAACAAAGCCAGGTACAAGATAATGACAAGGTCAAGTGTGTGCTCAATGGCTCAGTTCAGTCAGAGAGAGATAAGGCCTGATCTGCTGACAGGGAGTGCACAACAGAGGGGAATGGTAGGTCAGGTGAAGCTCTGCGAAACCACACACTCCAGCTTCAATTAAGCAACCATGAAGGGGGGAAAAAATTAGCTCTGCAGTACCACCTGCTGGAGGAATTAGCACAACCGACCAATAGGCGTCTGCAAATAAGAATAAAACTGCACTTTTCCCCACCGCCCGGGGAGGCATCCACGGTAGGAGATAACTCCACGGGTGGTGGAGAATAAGAGAGCAAAGATCCTGTGGGACTTCCAAGTCCACACCAGTAAACAGGGGATGTAATCGGACACAGTGATGGTTGACAAACCCAAGAAAAGAGCAGTGATGATTAACTTGGCAGTCCCCAGCAACAGCAATATCAAGAAGAAGGAAAATGAGAAACTGGAGAAGTATCAAGAGTTGAAGGAAGAGCTGAAGAAGATCTGGAAGGTGCTTATAGAAGTAGGATCCCTTGGAGCTGCATATGCATGTATATACAGTGGTGGACAGTAACGGAGTAAATTCACTTGAGTACTGTACTTAAGTACATATCCAGAGGATTTGTACTTTACTTGAGTATTAGATTTCTTTGGTACTTATTACTCTTACTTGAATACATTTCCAAGACAAATATTTTTACTTTTGCTCGAGTAAATTTCTAGGAAGGCTGAAAAGTACTCGTTACTTTCAGGTCTGCTCTTTTTTCTTCTTCCCTAAAATCCTATTGGACACAAGCTGTTTTTGTCAAAGGAGGAGACCTATCACAGTGCACGCTCTCCACTGGGATGTACGTAAAGCAGAAATACGTCAAGCCTTCTCAAAACGATACCGCCAAAGTAGCCTGCGTTTGTCAAGACAGAGCCGCAACAAGTCAAGACAGAGCAGCAACAATGGCTACGCCTGCGTCAGGAGAAGAAAGACAATCCGCTGAGTCGTCTGAGTCTGATAATGAGCCGGACTCGGAGCAGGGACTTTCACAAAATCCTTGGCCGTATCTTAACTCAATGTTTGAGTTCGACCGAGTAAAAAACGAGGGCACAGACAAACCACAGACAAAATTAAAAAATTACATTAAATTAAAATTAAAAAAATATAGTAATTTACTGATGTGGAAAATAAGAAATTTACTCTTACTCTTACTTTTATTTAAAGTACATTTAAAAGCATTTACTTTTGGATACTTAAGTACCTTTAAAAGCAAGTACTTTTCTACTCTTACTCAAGTAATATTTTGACTGAGCTACTTTTACTTGTAACGGAGTAAATTTTGACCAGTAGTATTTGTACTCTTACTCAAGTACTGGCATCGAGTACTCTGTCCACCTCTGTATATATATATATATATATACACACACACACACACACACACACACACACACACACACACACACACACACACACACACACACACACACACACACACACACACACACACACACACACACACACACACACACGTTGGAAAGTTTCAAAACTATCAAACAAAAAGAACGTGTACTTGAAAGGCACACTGCCAGCACATTCATCAACTTTCTCCTGGAGCAACTCCAACAATAACTAACAGTTTGACTGGGAGAATTCTTGTCTTGCTTTGATGTTTAAGTTGTTTTTTTTCCTGTTTCTGAGCAGTGATTCACTGAATGAGTGAAATTTAAAACGGCACAGAGCTTCCCATCTTACGCTGAGCATGACATTAAGTATGATTTGAAATGACAACAAATAAAGTGCAAAAAGGGCTACAAGCTTGCACAGCGCATAAAGGATAGGATTAGTTTAAGGCCAACTCTGATGTGTCACTCATCTCTAGAGGAGAGGAGGATGCAAGATAAAACGTCTTTTGGTGGACCAGCAAAGTTACAGCAGGAAAAAAGAGCCGGAAGGATATGCTTTCGATAAATATCTCACACAAGTGATCTCTACATGGATGCTGACATTAAAATCACGATCTAAAAATTCTGATCTAATGGCTGGATAAAAGGCTAAAAGGCTTTTGGGTGGGAGAGGTTCACAGAACAAGGGAGACCTTGGGCAGATACTCTGAGGTGGCCTGGGTCAGTGGGACATGAGGTAGCACTTCGACCACACCGAGCCTTGAAGTTGTGAGGGGCAGGTCTGTTAAGTCTCATTCAACATATCTAAGCTCAGGAGGTGTACTGAGAGAAGGCACCGGGAGAGCGGTTTTGAAGTGAACTATAGGGAGCAGACTGGCTATGCTGTTGTGACTGATAAGGGAACGAGTCAGCCGCTGTTCGGTTTCCTTCACATGCCTCTTTTTGAGACTCCACAGTGGTGGAAAAGCAGGAGAATAAATTTGTTTCATTGATTTTAGCTGACATTTACATAATCTCAAATCCGCTTTATAAAGCACTATTAAAACCAAAGTGCTTTAAAGAGAGGGGGCGGTACACAATGGAGGAGACAAAGCAAAACATTTTAAAAAAGAAGATAAATATTAATAATTAGTATGATAATAAATTATTCAAGGTACCCAAGGTCACCACACAAGAAGACACAACAACAACTACACAGGGCAATGCAACATACAACAACAAAATAATAAAACCATAACAAAAAAAAACTACAAAGAATAAGCAATTTTGAAAAGATGCATCTTCAGTAGGGATTTAAAAATCTGAAAAGAGTCAGTACTGCATATGTGATGCGAGAGAGACGAGGAGCAGAGCAGCTAAAGGATCCGGAGCCCTCGGTGACCGTACGGTAGACTTATGGGCTTGATGGAGGACGATGACCTGAGAGTCTGGCAGAGTCCAACAGCCATATTGTCAATTGTGATTGGAAAGCTGTAACATTTTGTAGGAATATATTTAGAACAAATAAATATATATATATATTTTTTAAATAAAATAAAAGCAGGCAATAGTCTTACTGCATTGGATCAACTAAAAGATTTTCAGAGGACTGTTTGGGCACCAAGGTAAAATGGTACTGCAATAGACTAGGTGCGATGTGATTAATGACAATTAATCATTTTCTTTGTTAGTTTTTGTTCAGTTTGGAAAAAAAATGCTCATGAATTTGGTAATACAAATAAAAGATGGCCAATCAAGAACCCTGTTCATTGTATGAATTAAAAGACAAATCCTGGTGAAGAACAACACATACGGTATATGTATATGACATACAGTATATAAAAATATAAATAATTCCGCATCAGATTTTTGCAGACATATGTGTGTATCACGCAGTGACTTGACAGGTGCAGCAATCTGAGCATGTATGACAGAAAACCTACCTGAAGATCCAGAAAATATTTTAATGTCTCCCTTAATCTTGATTTAAGACCAGAAATACATGAGATAAAGGGTTCATTATATTTTGCCATTCTTTGAAAAAAAAAAAAAAAATCAGCTCATTTTGTATTTGATGGCAGCAACATGTCTCATAAAAATTGGGACCTGGGCAAAAAAAGACTAGAAAAGTACAGTAAGTAAACAGAATTGAGAGAAAAAAGATTTTTCAAGATTTTGATGAATTATGAACAGGCCAGTGACATGGCTGCATATGAAAATAACATCTTAGAGAGGCAGAGTCACACAGAAGTAAAGAATATTCCTTTGTGTGAAACTGTGAATGCTTTGAATATCTCATCTGTAAATAATGTCATCAAAAGAATCGCAGTCCGACACTTCCAGGATGTAAACCTGCCCTCAACGCTAAGTAAGGCTGAAGCATTTATAGATATGGATGAATGGATGGATGTGTCGTCCTCTGGAATACGAAGGAAGGAAAGGGACCATCTGTCTGCTCTAAGTTCAAAAGCCTGCATCTTTGATGGTATAGGGGGCATTGCTATCTATGGTATGGAGCTTGCATTAGCTTGCACATCTGGTCCAGAAACATCAGTACTAAAAGGTGTAAACACGTTTGTGAGCCTATCATGATAAAATCTTTTTTCAGGGAAGACCTTGCACCTTTCAGTAGAACAATGCTACACCTCATGCAGAAACCATTATCAAATCATAATTTTGTAGTAGAAAGGTCCCGATACTTGACTGGTCACTTTACATTTCAGACCCCGGCCTGCAGAGCAGCCTGTATTTTTTTATTTTATTTATTTTTGCCAGACAAAAATGGAAAAATTAAAAAAAATACTCCTCTCCCAAGAAATCCAAACACTGGTCTCTGTAGCTCCCAGACATATGTCGGGTGCTATTAAAAGAAAAGTTGATGTTACAGTTGTAAAAACTGCCCTGTTGCAATTTTTTTTTTTTAATATGTACTGTTATCACCAAATTCGAAAAAATTACATTTTTTCTAACGATTATAGATTTTTTGAGTTTGAACATTCCTTATGATTTCTATGCTTTATTGTGAATAGAATATGTGTTTGTGACACTTGCAAATCATTGTAATCTCTTACATTTTACACAGTGCCCCAAACCTTTTGGGAAATAGAGGTATGAAATAAAACTTATTGGTGAAATGTTTCTCAAATATAGGTGTCACTGAATTTACAACTCATTTTCTTTAAGGTACTCAACATTTTTTGAGCTAACATTGACATCTAGTGGTGATAGTAGTGTTTGTAATAGTGTCATCAGGCTGTGGAGAGGTCTGTATACTTTTTTTTTTTGGGTTTCAAGTTCCCAAGCTCCACTGAGATCAGAATGAGCCACACAACAGCCTACATCCAGGAGGAGGCAGTCTTTGGTCACACAATGGCTGCCAGAGTCTCTGCTCCGCATGTATAGGATAAATCAGCCATAACGCGGCTCCTGATGAAGGGGAGAGCCAAGCGAGAGAAGAATATGGCCACCCCCTCTCCATCAATCAGATTCCTCCTCTTCTCCCCAAACCAAATTGACCTGCCCATGCACTGGCTACGTCCAAGCTCGCTGTGGAAATAAATCACGCTGAATCAGAGCTGGATACCTGTCGGCTCCAGTGAGTTCACCATCCCTGCCTCCACTCTCCTTGGATGGAAAGTTGCATCTTTGTGAGTGGCTGGGCTCTCAGAAAGAGCAGAATGAACAGTTGACTGAACTGCACATGGAGACAATCACAGAAAAAAGCTTGTTTTTATTTGTGAGAGTGCTCAGCTGAGACAGTTGTGGAATGGAATTACTTAATCTCCTGGGAGCGTCATTTATTGATTCCATCACAGTTTTAACTACCTTTATTATAGTATGAAGGAGGTAAGGAAAGTAAAGGTAAAGAGAAAGTTCATAATAAAATTATAGCTTCCTTTCTTTGAGAATAGATGACATTTATCAATCGGGCATTGATGCAGTGTTGTCGATATGTCCTTGCATCAGTGCTGACAAGACAAATTCACTGACAGTCATTGAACTCGACAAACACAGAGAGTTGGAGACTAATTTTAATTAGAAGCATAACCACAACAACATGGCCCCAATGGTATTACATGCCTCCTCTCATTTTTCAGCTGTCCCTCGTTTCCCCAGTTGTAAACCCTGTGTTGCGGCTAAGAGCCACAGGAAGTTTCATAAAATGAGCAATGGTGTGTGCGAGTGTGTGTATGTGTGTGGGGGGGTGTTGGCTTTAAATCATGGTGCTTCTCATCTCCTCTCATCCTGCGCTTCACTTCCATGGCCTAGTGACAGATGACACAACGTGCGGTCCAGGCAGCATCTCCTCTCCCGGGTCATCTATTGCCCCCGGAGTGATAAGTGGTTCTGTCCTGGTGTGTCCCGTCCCTGCAGGATGCGCAGTCAATCACTTGGCTGAGCTACAGCACAACAGCAAAGCAATAACAAAAGTTAAAGCGACATCTGTATCACCCCCGGTGACAAAATAATTTCCTGTTGCAGCACCAGTACAGGACTTCTACTTTTGCCATGGGTGTTAATGACCTGCAGGTAGTGATTGTCCGGGCTGAGAATTTAGGCTACATCAAAAAAAGAAGCACTGAATAACACATGATGTTTTATGATCGCAGCTGTTCACCTTGAAGATAAAGCATGGAGCGAAAGGCAGTTTTATCATCCAGTTTGTCATCTGTCCATCAACTTCACTCAGTAGAGGATGCAATCTGCAGAGGAACAGATTTACAACTACATCCCAGAGTATTTCCGAAAAACTATCTGCAGTGCACTTGCCAGCTTGCATCACAGTGACGGTAAATTTGCACTTTGCAGGAAATGCTTACCTTTACTGAGACTGCTCATTTCTCACCTCAGAAAGATTCCAGGACTTTAGAAAATCACTGGTGTTGTCCGAGAGATCCTGTATAAAACCAGAGCCTGCTTTTTTTAACACTTTAGTGTGTATTTGGACAGAACCAGCTTAGCTGCTTCTGCAGCATTATTATTTACAGCAGTAGAAGTAAAAGTAATAGCAGCCGTAGTGTCCTCATAACATTAAGAACAGTCATATTTATTTATTTATTTATTAATGTATTATTTTGGTATCAAAGTAGTTCCAATTTTCTTTCTTTTTTTCTGTCTTTCCTTTGTAATTTTAATATAACGCCTCAAAGGCTAACACAGATCCACTCTGTGAAGTTTAAATGGAAGCAGCGTGGCAATACTGCCAGAACTACAGCTTTGATTCTCTGTGGGATTACCCTCGCTGGAGACATGGGCACTCACTACTTGGCACTCTAAGATACTGTGGGGGAAAAAAAGAAGTATATACTAAGGCACAATCCTCACCAACACACAAATACTGCACAGGCCCTCACCCCACCCCAACCCAGCCAGCGGTACAGGAGATAAATGAAAAGAAAATGAAAGGAGCCCAAACCAGAATTAGTTTTATATCCACTGCAAGCTTAACAAACAGTGAGGTAGAGCATTGATGCACTAGATGGCAGCACAGCTACGCCACTGTACTGCTGACTGATTGAATACTTGGATAAATACTCACCTGTTTATTTGTATTACATAGCATGATTGCATAGAATGCCACATCTTTCCTTTCACCTGCTGTTAGACTGACATGTTGCCTGTTTTCAAACTCCTCATGTGTACACACCATCATCCTTCAGAGGCAGGAAAAAAATCTAATATCATGGCTGACTAACTGCTCAGTCTGCATGTCTTGCTCTTGTAAGTTTGCATGAAAAGAAATATGCATAAATTAAAGTCGAGCACTGATGTGCCCCCATTGGCCTATTCCTTAACCATCCTACGGAGATGAAAAAAGTACTCTGACTTCTGGAAGAGAACATTTCTGTTAATCCCCTCGACCTGATCACAGTTTTCCAGGTAATTCCTGGAACCTGGCACTCTATCAGTGAAAGGAAATTGGGCTTAACATGCGCAAGCCCCCTGGTCTTCAAGAGAGGCTCCAAAAGTGCTTTGGTGGAGGAATTGGAAGTTTGATGGTTGTTGTCCGCCCATCTTAATTTGCTGCGGGCTTTCATCTGTGGCAGTATTAATTTGATTCAAACTGAAGCCATACATATACAGTACATACATACACTGTCTTGTCAATGTGAGGAAATATTTTGTCATCATCAATATCTCCTAAAGTTTGAAAACATGTTACATCTTAAGCAGTTTTCATAGAAATGAAGAGTGTTTGTAGTAGCCAGGTGCTGCTAATCAAATGCACTTGATTATTTTATCATCAGTAAGTGCAAGCACTTCTGTAAATGCCCTTTTGGGCACTTTTGTTGCCTGGAGAAGTTAGATGTGTTTTAACACAATGCAGAAGAGAAACGATGTTAGCGAGGAGAAAAACAATTTTCAGTATAGAAAGGGCTAATAGCCATTTGGAGTGCATTATTATAAAATTATAAAGAGGGGAATGTAAGATAAATTCAAATAGAACAACTAGGACAACTGCCAATCATTTTCGGAGTCGATGTCACAGTAAGTTTAATTTGATTCAATTCACTTCCATATACTTTTGATGATGCTTTTTTACTTTGAGAAAGTTAGCTGCATGCGCTTTCTCTCTACCAGCACTCAACAGGATTTATGCCAAGATGAGAGCTTTTTTTTCAAAAGCATTTCTTGGAGAATGAAGAACAGAGAGAGGAGAGACAGAAATATATTGTCAAATGTACAAGATATATTATTATTAATTATCTGTTAGCTGAAGAACTAAGAGAGTTATATGTACATATTCTTGATATGTGCTTAGTTGGTGTACTACAGGGATGAGTATATAACTATTTAAACAGATTTAGACAGCAGCCACTGAGGTGGTCAGAGGGTGGGGCAGCATATCAGTAAATATCCAACAGATACATCTATACAGACAGGTGGAGCTAAACACTGGGATGATCAGAGCGTGGTACTGCAGGTCAGCATGCAGCTCTGGAAGCTCTGGCCTGCAAACATATGCAGAAGATAAAAGGAGGGACCAGCACAGACCAGCACAACAAACTACAATAACAATGGACAACAGTTATGGTGATGAGGTACTTATAATTAATAATGAAATAAATATGAAATAAATATGACTGCATTTGTATGTATCTGTTTCCATTTTATGCAGAAATGACCATGTCCAAACATGGACTGCTGACTGTGTTTGATGTAGTTGTGAATTTCGAGGTGTTATAAACACACTTTATAACTCTGACATGCGTGTTGTAATTCTTTCCATCACAATTGACTATGTTCACCTCTGCAAGGGGGAGAAGCTTATCACCCTTTTCCTAATTTCATGCCCTGTAGCAGACAGCGTTCAGAGATGGAACAAACCCAAGACATGGCTATCATTGACACCCTAATTTCTCCACAGTAAATGTATAGGAAAAGCAGCAAGCACATATCCAATCATCATATTAAACAGGAACTTTAGGTCTGATGTTCTCTCAAAAGATGTAACCTTTCTCCGTCAGTATTTTCAGGATAAGGTGAGCCAGCTCCTGCATTAAAATGTACTGTAAGCTGCGATAACCTATCCAATATCTGCAACTAATGAGGCAGAAAGAGGAGCTGGAGCAGACAGACACTATCATTTCAGCTCCATGCGTTTTCATGTGTAAGATAAGCTTTGTCAGAGGTCAGATACTGTGTGATAGTTTGACCAATTTCCAGCACTATTTCTGGCAGCGGCTGTCGATTTGATGGCAGCTTGGATTGCCAGCTGTGGTGAATGAGCAGCTGCAGTCCTTTTGGCTCACATGGGAAATCTGTTTGGGCTGCATGCAGTTGAACTGCAAAGCACTTTAACTCCTGGTGAGAAGATTGCTCTCATGTTTTATTGAACGCTGCCCCAGGCACCTCTCATCCTTGACAATCTGATTCTACCGAGGCTCACCTTATGACCTTAATTCGTAACCAATAGGGTGTTACAATTCAGTCACGCTGACCCCTCAATCATCACAGAACCATTGAGTAACATTTATGGGCCGTTCTCAAAGTGGATTAATGTCTTTGCTGCTGGCCTGCTTTGTATTTAACTGTCCTTGATCTTAGCCCCGGGTAGACGCTTCGTTATCATCGTTTCTTGTTCTCTTCCGCCGTTCGGCTGAGCAGCTAGCAAGTTCTACGTACCGAGGATCTACATGTTGTTTTGGCGTACATTTTAAATTTGGGTCAAGGCCTCTCAGCTTGCTAGCAACTGTATAGCCCCCCATTTTTGACCTTTATAGCTGTCAGCCAAACTAGATTGTAGTGGAGATTTAATCCACTAAAGCTGTCACAAAGCCAGTGGTGCTGTCATATAAAACAAGCTCAGTTCTCTGTTATCTACTTTATCACTTAACCTCTGCACAGTTTCAACTAAAGAGGGTCAGGGATAATTCTTGGACACATTTATTAACAATGCACGAAATAGTCTTGCTTTCAGACCAATGTTTACGAAGGGTTCAGCATAACAGTTAGTTAACATACACACGTAAAAAAAAAAAAAAAAAAGTAAATTAGCACTGATTATTAGCACAGATTAGCACTGATTATTCAAATAACAACACATGAGAGGCTCAAAACTAATTGATTCTAATTGATTAGGTAGTGCAACGAAAAAGGTGATGGGAAAAGTTCAAGTTCGCCAAAGAGAATTAATGAATATATTGGTTGACACTTCACTCAATAGTTATCCATTCATACACCTCTCCATTTCCATAACTGCTTAATCCAGTATTGAATAGTTATTTGTTAATATAAAGTCAAAAATCAAAAAATCTATATTACTGCAAATCTATGGAGAACCTTCAGAGCACTTTGTGCTTCCTTGGCATCACTGCAACACAACATCCTGCAATACCAAGATACGTTTAGTTTCTTTTCATCAATTAAGCAGTAAATTACCCCCCCCAACTCTGTTTTACTCTGTGCCCACCTGACAAATTCATACAACTCTAACGTGCTCTTTATTGCACCTGGCAATAAAGATTTCTGATTTTCATTAAAAGTACTAAAAGTAGATGAGAGATCTGATAATCGACACCTGGATGAAATTGTCCGTATTAGCTTATATATGTTGGAGGGAAGCTAATATTTGCTTCAAAAGCAATAATCTTTAGGCTTTAACTTTACAATTGTATGTGTATAATTCCTTCAAGGTTTGTATTTCTGGGAGAATCCTGAGTCCAACATCAGGAATAATTGTCTCATTGTGACATTTAATGCCTCACTTGATGAAAATTAAAACGTAAAAAGACATGTTTGCATCATCAAGTTAGAAATGACTGAATAAGACAATTGCACTCTAAAATAAAGACTTGGCAATATGGCTCGAATTAGTGAATTATTTAATTATCTTTTGCACCCAAAGGGTGGAAGAGCAGAGCCCAGAGCTCTTTAGACAAAATAACCTGCAGTTCTCAAAACAACATATTTGCAGCTGTGTCAGACAGCTAAACCCTTAACTGCACAGACACAATAATCTGACCTGAGTGGACTCACAATGACCCCAGAGTGACTGAATATTTCCATTACAGCAACCAAACATCTGGCTTTCACATGATCAACATTTCACACTTGTTCTGGTTGTTGCTGTTTTGGTAGCTGCTCTGAGACCCCATGGGGAGTTGACATCAGAATTTTGTCTTACCCGAATGATGCTCATGATACCCTGCCTTCACATCAGCAATCAGAAAACAATCTGACGATATGCCACACATCATTTCTACACATCTTTTTTTTTTGACTCAACTTCATTCAAAACGCAGACAATCTGTTGTTGTCGAATATGTTACTTATCCAGACACGTAAACATTACTTCAATAATCAATCAAATCAAGCGTCACATCAATTTTTTGTGTGTGAAATGACTGTAGTCAGTGTTCGACTCTGAGTGGATACACAGGACTTGCCGGCCGAGGCTGCAGTGCCTTGTCCTGCCTGCCTTGTTGTGCCCGGCTTCTCTGTTATGGTGGGATTACTGCAAGGATTAACAGGGTACATACAGTGTCCATCGATGGGAAAGACATGGCAGCTCCCTTCATGCACTCTCCTACTTCAACTCCTTGCTACTTCCCCAAGTCAAAATAATACAAACAGCAGATTATGTGACTATGACTTTGGGGGGCCGAAGACAGACACCACACAGTAGAGATTAGGACAAACAAATTTGCCTTTGGCTGCTTCAGGGTACTCAACCCAAACACGGAGAGCTGTCTCTTGCTTGTTTGGGGAAGATTAAGAAACTGCAGACAGCACTGACTTGCACAGCAGTTTGGAAAAACAGCTACTGGTGTGCTATTTAAAGAGAACTATCACTATAAATATGTAGACTTGAGCATCCCAATTTCCTGTCACGTCACATCTCTAATCTTTTCATGGCTATCACTGCAGGAGGTGATGGTACGATTCATCACACACTTCAAGAAAGTGTCAAACGCATAAACCCAAAGGTCAGAATCACTAGTATACACAGCTTTCACGCATGTTTGACTTGTGAAATTGGTGCAGATCTAACTCTCATGCCTCTCGGACTCTGGAGAATAAAGAAAAATCAGGTTATGGGTGTAGATTAATCATAAGTCTCTTCTTTGAACCTTTTTTACATTTTATGGACTTGATTGTAATGTTTGGTGAGCGGCAGCTTGTGTGGGAATGCAAAAGAGGCTATACAGGCATGTCACATGAAAAAAATGTATAATTTAAAAAAAAAAAGGAAAAATGGGATGCAGAAGCCATTTTCTCTGCCATCAAACGGAACGAACCCTCCAGCATATTGAACATTTGCTTGTATTTCTTTTATCGAGTCTACAGCTCTATGGAAAAGCATGTTCCAGTACTACAAGCAAAGAATTGGTATTCATTGCAAAAAAAAAAAACTAGTGATGAAAAGTGTTGCCAGAGCCTATTCTGCTGGGAGAATCCCTCCCTGTGTTCGTACGAAGCGACTGACATGGATGTTAGACAGCTGTCTGATATGAAACATGAATGGGTGTAGTTTTACTCCACTGTCGTTTTGGAGCGCAGTTTGTCCCTGTGTCATTCCTTGTCATTTTTTGGGGGGGTGGGCGGGAGGGGCTCTAATCCGTTGCCCATTTTCAAAAGTGCTGGAGAGCCTCTATTTTTTTTTTCTAATTGAAGAAATTGTTTGACATTAGTATGAATCTTTCTCTCTTGGCAGCAGTTTTAAGCCAAAACTGGAACCACGTTTATGACTGCACAGAAATGTGAAGCGACAGGCTGGAGCTGGGCAGCTTAACTTGAAAACAAGAAGGAGGAATTAAAAAGGCAGCCTCGCTTTTCATAAGGGTAACAACATTTAGCCCTGTGGTCTCCTTGAGGGGGAAACTGATTGGAATGCAACCAGCAGAGACCAAAATCCCTTACGGTGAAGATAATTAGTAAAATGATAAACACTTTAATCATTTCAAATTCAGGCGTATGTACAGATGTGAGACCAATCTCCAGTCTCTACGATATCTTCGCATTAAGTGCAGCTTGTTAATGAGTGAATACGGAAAAGCCCATAGAGTCAAAAAAGAAAATAAATAACAGAGAGAGAGAGTGATTTTTTTTTCCTCAGAGATAACAAATACTACATTTTAAAACTGCTATATGATCAGACCAATGACTAGACAGATATACAGTACTGCGGTATGATGAAAGAAACTACTCTCAACTTTTACCGGCATGCATTGCAGGCCCGAAATGCACGAAATGCAAATATGGGCATTTTTAGATGAAATCAAGTTGATGAGGAGAAAAAAAAAGGGAGTTCATGCAGTAGGCAAAACCATGAAGTAGAAATCATTTTTAATGATCTTTTTCCTAAATGGAATGGTATGGAATGGTTCCTAAATTGGGATTGTGCAAAAATATCTGAAAAAGAGGTAAATAGGACTCTGATCTTTAAACTCACTGGAAATTGAACCGGTGCTCCATCACCTGGAAGATATCAGTTCTACTTCTTTGACCATGAACACCCTGTATTGTACCCGAACAATCAACCCTCAGCACTTTGTAACAATGTTAAATGTAAACTTTTGTGAACTCTCTTTCTGAGTTGACAATGAAAATGAGAATGGGAACATTATCACATTTGTTTTACCATTATACCTAAATGTACCTCAGCAGAAGATATTTTCATCTGTCAAACAGAAGTATGATGTACACTGAAAACACATTCCCTGCCTCCTGGCCCTAACATCTATCACCAGTTTATGGCCACTCTCCCCACTCTGGCACATTTCTGCCATGACATCCATCTATGTCAGCATCTTGACTTGCATATCCGGAGGCTTGTCTTGTTTCTCTGCTCTTAAAGTGCTTGGAGCATATTCTTGATAGGTTTCACCGCATGTTTTTTCTGCATCTGGAAGCTACTCTGGATGCTCCCTTGGGTAGGTTGGAAAAAAGTCATTCTTTATTGTGCTACACTAGATGACAACAAGAAAACAAAAAAAGACAAAAGCTCTTCCTTACATAGGCATGTCCCCACCCGTGTTCTTCTTCTTCTTCTTTTCTTCTTCTTTTAAACAAATATTATTTGGGGAATTGATCAACCAGACGATTATATACTTGTTTTTTTTTTCCTCGTGTCTTTTAACGTCTGCAGATGAGGGTGAAATATGTATGCTTCGATACATGTATGACAAGTATTCATATCTTTTTCATGCAACTACTCTTTTCTGAATTTTGATGAAATATTGAGGGTGCTTTAGCTCCAGTCCCAGTTTTCTGGTAAGCCTTCCCAACCTCCCTTTCTACACACTTCTGTGTATGCGAGGTGCAGGTACATAGGAGGGGATCTAAATTATCCCATGGCAGTACTACTGGAGAAACCCCTGCACACATGGCGCTGCTGCTTATCACAGTACTGCAGTGATGGGGAGGAGCTCAAATATACTCACAGTGGTAGCTGGTGGCAACATCCTCCTGCATCCAGATACTGCGAAGCTTTGGTCGCATATTATGTGCTGATATGTTGGATTATCCTCTTTATTAGTCAATAATGCCCCATCATATTTGCCCCAACATGTTGGCAAGCTACAACCACAAGTGTGTGAACAGGTAACTTTTGTTGATGTCAAATAAGTTAGCATATGTGCCAAATTCTCTCACTGAGGAGGTTAAATTACTAAAATTTGTGGTGTGTTTCTCAAAGATTGCTATATTTGCTCCAGTGAAATATGCACAATGCTCCTAAACAACAAATAAAGATTCCTGCTATAGCTGCATAAGCATTACAGTAAAATGCATGAATTTAAATCCTGCTCCTCGGTTTGTCAGGTTCTCTTTTAATGAAATGAAATAAGTGGAAAACTAAACAAGATATGATGCAACTTTGCTGCAAGCAATATCAATCATTCACCTTTGCTTTCTTGACATGTAAACGTCTCTTTACCATCAGAGGGCACTAAATCCACCTGATGCTCTCCTACGAAGTCAGTGACCATTAGAATCAAAGCTGTAGTGTCTTTAATACACCTTTTATTAAAAACAGGAAAAGACATTCAAATGGTCACATTTAAAATTTGAAAAGAAAACTCCGATTCACTCACAATCTTTAATGAGCTATATTGATGACTTAAATGTAGCTTGAATAGTTTTATGTGACTTTGCAACTTGCCAGACAACATCCTTCACAGAGGATTATTTTTATGATTTTGGGTGAAATTAATCAGCTTCCTGTTCTATATTATTCATATTTTAGAGTGGCATTAAACTGAGTGAGACTGGGGGGCTTGTATAAGTCAAAATTCCACTTGATTTAGGTATAGCCTACTATGCATTTACTGTTTATTTATTGCAACGATACATCCGCATTTTCTTTTGTCGCAGGTGCTTTCAATTTGACAGTAATGAGGGAAGCATGGCAGTCAGCTCTGTCGGCTGAAAACACGTCAAAGAGATTTGAAGATTACATTTGGAGGTTATTTTTTCTAAAAAAAATAATATTTTTTTCCATATTCTTTTTAATTTATTAATTTTATTTAAATAATGTATTTTTTGTTTAAGATTTGAATGTTTACCCTGCACAAAAAAATAGGAATAAAACATGCTTTCATTTTTTTTGAGGCTGACTTTGAATCTGCAAATAAAGCGTACAAAAGCCAGTTAACGGGAAAACAATATAACGTTTGATCGTTTCTCCTCACATTAGATAAAGCCTACGCAGGGTTAATCCAACCAACGGCGTTTGGACGTGGCTTCCTGAGCGGATGAACAGTGACAGATGATGAGTTTAGTACCCTGAGGATTGCGCACAAGATAGTCAGTGATCTGCAAACAGCCGTTAAACGCCGCAGAATGCCAGGCGCGGCGGCAGACCTGGAGACAGGCTCAATCTCTGGAAGACACTGATCAGACCTGGAGAAAAACCCCGGCTAAATCTCTGAGAGACGCTGATCGAAACGGACCCGTCCTCCCTTCCAGCTCCCGTCCTGCGCTCGGACACCAGACCCCCGGGAGAACACAGCACCGGGACAGTTACGCACAACTTTTACGCACAGTCAAGTGGCTGCCGATCTCCATGTTACCTGCAACGCGGACTATACTCCGCAACTTCCACTCCCACAGGTGTGCTGATGCTGAGCGCGCGAACTGCAGGAATGAATGAAACTTTCTGCTCCATGTTCTGCTGAAAGGAACCTGAACCACGCTGAGGACAGGAGCCGCGCCGCGTGCCAACATGAGCTTTCAGCGGCGGAGCTGGATGATCCTACAGATAGTCTTTGCAACCATAACAACAGCACGCACACAAGGTAAGTGAGCGCGGCAGGAACAGATTGCTTGTTTTGAGTCCCTGGGATGTAAAACAAGCTTAAGAACGTGTGCAAGACCAGAGTATGCCAAGGTGCAGTGCACCTGAAGCCTTTTCGCACTGCCCACTTTAGATACTCACTGTGTCAGAATACGTGGTTTTTAACAAGATAAAAACCTCGTAATCTTGTGTTTATGTTTCCTGAAGAGAGGGCGTTATTTAAGCAAAA
This sequence comes from Cololabis saira, assembly GCF_033807715.1. Taxonomy (NCBI): domain Eukaryota; kingdom Metazoa; phylum Chordata; class Actinopteri; order Beloniformes; family Belonidae; genus Cololabis; species Cololabis saira. The sequence goes on from NC_084595.1 coordinate 21,119,791, forward strand.
ACCATCAGTAAATCTCCCTAAAAGTCCATATCATACATAATAGTGTCGCCACAACCTTACGTTTTGGTTCCGCGTTAAATCGACGCAGAACCTACGCCGTAGGTAACGGCGAAGGCTCTGCGTTGGTGTAACGCGGACCATAAATCAGCCTTTAGTCTGCGTTCCAGTGCGTGTAGATGGGGAGAATTATCTGTCAAACATGCGGCAAGAGGATGTCACAGTGAAGAACATATTAAGCGTTTAGGATGAAAAGGAAAATGATTTCACTGGTATTTATTTGTGCTTGAGCCATGCCTTAATACTCAGTACTTTGCTTATTCTTTGCATGTCTGCTAAAAAAAAAAAGAAGCTATGAACCCAGTTTTCTTAAGCTGCGAGCAAATAAAAAACAATATAAAGTAGATAAAATATTGCCAACTTGACAAGGGAAATGGGTGTGAAAAGCATGTAAAAAAGGTTTTAACCGTAAAGCCTATAACTATGTATTTGATGACCACTTGGAATGAATAAGGACTGATTTTTTTTTTTTTAAGAAGATGGCAAAAATTGAGAAATTGTGACAAAACTGATTTGTAAAGCAGCTTTAAGAGTTTCATTGGAAATGTCAATCCTGACCAATCATAGCAGCTTAAGCTTCCTTCAGTCATTTCTCAATCAACCCCAGTCATTCCTCTCTCCCCCTCTTCCCTTATCCTCTCCATCCGCCCTCAGTACTTCAGTTACTTGAGTCTCCAGTGATCAATACTGCATAGCGTTTGCATGTTTTTGCATTACAAAGCACTTGAAGTACGTAAAATATTGTAAGATGATACTGTGGAGACTTTTTGGACTCAAACGTCATATATCACTGACATACGGTTGAAGGCTTTTCATCTACAGTAGTACTGAATATTATCTGGCTTGTAAATTTACCATCACAACAGACTTGAAATAAACGAGATGTAATCAAAATGCAGACTTTCAGATTTAACTGGTATCACAAAACATATGTCCATTACCATTGGAAAAGTACCTCCATTTTCAGTGGCTCAAAAATATTTGGAAATTAAACAGAATTTTGATGAAAGTTAATTGGTCAAGTGTGATTCCTTCCCTTGTTACTTGAATGAAATGAAACGCATTAAAGGTCTGAAATTGGTTCATTGTTTAAAAACAAGAAAGCGCTGATGAGCTCTACAACATCAAAAGGGCTGTGAGATCACAGATGACGACTAAAGTGGACAATCACAGAATACTTTCTATGAAGAAAAACCTCTTCACAATATCAACTAGTATGTGTCAGATTTCCTCTCAAAATATGACCTCCTTTATCCCAATAAGTCCTGCTTTAAAAGTTGTCTTTGCATTGAAATAGAATAACTTGAGACAGCAGAATCTGCCTTTCAGTCCTTGGTTCTTATCCTTTTGGATGTTTTAGTCGCCTTTGGCATGATGTCCAGTACTCTTTCCCTCTTCACAGGAGTGCCCCATAGCTTGATGCTGGGCACCGTTCTCTTTTCTTATATACACCTCCTCATCCTTGGGCCTGGTTATTACCTTGCATGCTAAAGCTATATCTGCCATTTCCACCTAATGACTCCAAGGTCTCGGCATGAATCTCAGCCTGTCTCTTAGATATTCTTGCATCCATCTTGGTTCAGGCCATGGTTATCTCCAATACACTCCCAGGGTGCACAGTTAAACCTCTACAGATGGTCCAGAACACAGCAAGGTGTCTGGTGTTTGGCCACGTCATGCCGTTACTCGCTGAACACCAATGGCCACCCTTGGCTGTCCAAATAAAGTTCAAGTCACTAAGGCCTGCCTACAAATTGACTTCTGGGTCTACACCCAGTTATTTTACTCTATCCTTAAGGCTTATACTCCTGCCTGATCATTATGCTCCTCCATGGAACGCCATCTGGCACTGCCACCCTTACACACAATGCAATCCAGACTTTTCATTCCCACGCTTGTGGAATGAGCTACCAGTGTCCAGAGCGTGGACACCCGTCTCTACTTTTATAAGACTTTTGAAAGATGCATCCCTTCCAAGAGCACCTCCTCTCCAAAGCCCCTCTAAAATCCTTATTTATCTAATTTATATCTAACTGGACCTTTTATACATTTGCTTTATTTACAGGACTACCTTGCAGGTATTTTTTGGCACCTTACATGTTTTTCTTTTCACATTTATTTAATCGGCTTAGTACTTAATCCCATGCAGGGTATCTCACTGTGCTGTAGCTTCATTATTGTCTTCTAAGTTGCTTTGACTAAAAGTTTCTGCTAAAAGAATTACTGTTACAATTACTCTTTTAGTTTGGTGAAGTTCGGTGAAATCCATTGCTTCTAGACTAGTCAACCACTGCAAACGATCTTCTTTCAAGTATTTAAAAAAATTGTTATATTTACTATTTTGTCACTCTGTTGAAATAATTTTGAGCCATTGACAACTGGAAGTTCTTCATATTAAAATGGCTGTATTTTCTAAAGAGTAAATTTATTACATAATTGAAATAGCAAGCCTGGTTGCAGCCCGGTACTGCTAATGAAATTCACTTGATTAACTGAAAGTTTGTGGAAAGTGTGTGTGGAAGTGTGGAAACAAAAATCCAATGGTCAATTTAACTTCCAAATTAATTAATTGTGCCATTTCAGGATAGTCCACTGGTCCTAGATAGGATATGCAACATCCTAGAGTGAGAACGGACATAGGTCTATCAGTCTTTTTTTTTTTTTTATCTATAGGCACGTACTGAGCTGTGTGAAGGGGGGTGGATTTCTCAGCAGGCAAATAGAGAACTGGCCATGACACTGGCAATGCAGCAAAATCATCATAGTGAATTTTATTGTAGGTTGACTATTCAGCAGACAGTAATTTCTGATCCAGTACATTTTCATTGAGGTGCCATAAATAAATTATCAACTGAATGGATAAAACACAGATTTTTTTCAATAGCTTCCATACCATGTAGACCTAAACTGAGTTGTAGTACAGGGATTCAAAAAATGACACACATATCTTTAAACTGCATTAAATTATTTCTAAAGTGTTATATTAATATTAGTATGAGGGAAAAAAAATCAGTCTTCATTGATTTTCTTTTCCCTTTTTAACTGAAAACTTTCATACAAAGCCAAATGAAACACATCTCTTTGTACTGCATTTGATGACCTCTTATATTATTTTTAATGGGGAAACATTTGGATTGCTATTAATATTCATTTAGTTTATAGTTTATAGTATATAAGATGATTGTAATATTTCAATAGACAAATAAAAGACACCCATTTATGTTGCATTTCATTACTTTTTCTATTTTATACAGAATTTTATACAAAAGTATGTGATTAGTTTTATATATATATATATATATATATATATATATATATATATATCAAAAGCTTTTACAGCAGATGATGACAGACTTCCAAACATTTTTCTTTTCTCAAATTTCTTAACTGCAGCAGACCAATGAGACAAACTTCTTTCTACTGCATTTGGAGACTTTTCTTTTTGTAATAGTCATGTTTTTCTTCAATAACTTTCAAACCTAGTGTTTCCAAACCTAAGCCAAATCGTAGTAATGGACAAAATAAGCCCACATCCTAATATTTTCCACACTAATACTAACATAACATTTAAAAGAAATCGTCTAATGCAGTTTAGAGAGGTTTGACTCATTTTCCAATCCGTTTGCTACAATTTGGCTTACTGTATGTTTCAAGTCTGGTATGTAAGCTATTGAAACAGAAATTCTGCAATGTTTCTTTCAGTTGGCAATTTATTGATTGTTCCCAAACAAGAGCGTGGGGAATCTGATGTGAATACCTGTCAAACATTGAAACTAAAACCACTGTTCACTAAAACTAAATTCACTATTTATATCCTGCCTCTGTCAAATATTATGAGATCCTTTACTTATTAGAAATTCCATTAGAATTGGACATTATGGCTAGTAATGTGAACATAGTAAAAATATACAAAATTAGCATGTTAAATGTAAATGATCACAACGGTATAATTAGAGGTTGAACAAGTAGGGCCTTTTGAACGGGTTGCTAAGAGACAGCCTCTTCTCTGACAATTGAAACACACCTTACAGTGAGTTTGCTCATAATTCATAGTGCCACATTTAGTGAAAACCAAACACAGCGTACCAGCTTAAGCCTTGAAACCAAATTTCAAGCACAGCAGTGAAGGGGCCGTGATTCGGGCTTGTTTTGTACCCACAAGAACTTGGCATTCTGCAGCCATTAAGTCATCCATGAACCCCAAAGATTTCTACTCTCAAATGTTTGACAATCTGTCTCACAGCGAAAGCTTGGCTAGAACTAGGTCATGCAACAGGACTATGATCTCAAGCTCACCAACAAATCAGTCACTGTGGCTTAAGTACTGTAGCAGGACCTTAAGAGGTCTGTGCATAAAAAAAAAATCTGTTAATTTAGCGACTCTGTAAAGCAGAGTGGACCAAAATATCTTCACAACAATTTGAGAATCAGAGACAAGATCATATATGAAAAAAACACATCAACACATCATTGCTGCTGAGGGAGGTTTTACATGCGATTGAATCAAGGGGCCTAGTTCTTACATGCTGCTTCTGAATTGTGGGTAAGCATTTGTTAAATAAATACTTTCTAACTTTAAATCATATAATATGGCATGTATCGACGTTCGTTTCAGGTTCTTTTTACATAATTGCTCCTTGGCCTCAGGCCGCATTTTTAAATGAGAACCTGTTCCTAATTGCTTGCCTGATGAGATAAAGGTTTAATAAAAAACAAAATGTTAATCTTAAGAGTTGATAAGTATTTGACGATTTTTATTATGTTCCAATACATGAAAACTTTAGAACTGAAAGAACAGGTATTTTCTCTTTTGAATGACTTTATGTTTACAACTTCTATCCTGAGCAAAGCCCCCATTTTCTACTGAACATACCCTATGATAAAAATCAACAATCATCTTTGTACTTAAGGATTCCATCATTGGCAGTCTGGCAGAAACTAATGAGAATCCTTAATACCTGAATAAAAGTGGAAGCACTGAAAAGGTCAGCCAGTCAAAGGATTACAATCTCACAGTTCTTACACTAGATTAAAAAATCTTCTTTGCCATAGGTGCATCACTTGTGTTATTAGTAGAGGGCATCTATGGCCTAGAATTTAGGATATTTGGTGGTTCAGTCTTTGGCTTCTTCAGTTCACATGACCAAGTGTCCTGTGTTAAAACGCTAACACTTTATTGGCCCTGAGGTCTTCGCTGTGTCAGTGTGCATATGTTACAGAAAAAGCAGTGACGAGGCTGATAAAGCTGTTTAGACTAAGAAGCGCTGCATGAATGTGGCTTGTTGTGTCAACATGACCAGATAAGTTTAGCATTTAGCAGTATCTAGGCCAATGCAAACAGTTTCCTTTTTCCAAAGTATTAATGAAAATCATACTGTGACCAACATTTGATCCAAAACACCTAAAAGCAAAATGAAAAAAAAAAAAAAAAAAAAAATCTCACAATGCACCAAAGAATCTTCTGTGATGCTGCTGGGAATGTGAAAATGTGTTGCACATATGGTAAAAGCCATTAGTGAACATTAGAATTCATGGCAGATACGCAGGCGATGTGCATTTTAATAGAATTATACAGAGATTGATTACAACTGAATAAATAATGCTTAAAGACAAAGACACTGAACAGCGGTTAGCTGCTCTGCCAATATAAAGAATCTAAGATTGAGCCATGAGTGAAAGTGCTGGGCAAAATATTCTTCGTGAGATAAACGATTGTTTTTATTAAAACCGGTGATGAGGAACATTGTTCTCAAATAAAAAAAGAGCGTACTTCAGAAGAAGTGATTTCTTACGTGCCAGAATCTGAAAGCTAAAGTACTAAGCTTTTAAAGTTTAAGTATCATTAAATATTTCCATTTTAATAGTCAAAAAGAAAAGGAAAAAGAAAACATCTTTGGAAAATGTCAGAGGAGAGCCTCTTTTTTTTCTTATTTAAAAGAATATGATGCACATGAACAGTTCTAATTTAAGAAGCTGCATATCCATTTTGTGAAGAAAATTCATACCTGAAGTTAATTTGCTGCCATCAGTCAGAGTCAGTGCTGTTTTCACTTTTTTTTCCCTTTTGACACTTTCAACTGGTGTCAGAAGAAAAGAAATGGGCTGAACAAAGATATAATCACCAACCAAATTAATAATCGAATCCTTTGGTGTTTGAAAGCAGACGGCACGGAACATGCTCTTCCTGTGACAGAGCAGTCTTTGGGAAGGACGTTTTAGAGGCAGTTGGAGCAGTCTCACCATGAACAGCCTTATTTTTTGACTTGGCCAAGTATGAGGAGAAATTAATGTTTACAAAATGACAGGTTTTTAGAGCTGGAACAGCTGGAACAGTCGTGGCAGTGGATTTGCTCTTGGGCATATAAGGTTGAGGACACAACTCTCAGATTGAAAAAAATGTTTTGCCTGCATTGGTTGCTTTTTAAATATCTGGAATAATGACAAAGCAGCGGGGTTCCTGTTGCAGCTTCCCATTTACAAACAGTGCCTGTTAAATCTACATCCAAACAGAGTAACACTCTCTTTCAGGATTTGTGAAATGAAAAGCGTCTGATGTAACAAGATGGGCACAGGTGACTCAGGAAAACAACCTGTAAAGGAATGACCTTGCAAGTGTACCACTTTATCACTACAGTTGTGGTGTTTTCCTCCCTCCTCGACTTAGTGAGCTACTTTACATTCACTCCAAATGGAACGGTTGCCAGCTCTGGTATTAAAGAGCACATCTGTCACTGTGGCCTCTGGTAAGCTAAGCCACGGCAGCCCAGATACTGGCTCCTATCTCTCTCTCATGTAGCACATCACCCACTCAGTGAACATGATACACTTATCTGTGCGGGGAAGAAGTGAAAAAATAAATAAAATGCTTCAGGCCTTCCTAAATGGATATGTCGCAATCAATAATTCAGGGACAAGAAACACTATTTCACAAATATATATTGCACCAATATAACTGTAGAAATTGCCTTTTTTTATGATACTCTGAGTTTTGGTGGTATAATTGTCATTTGTCTGTTTCTGACTTGGTGTCAGGGCTGTTTTTCAATATGCAATAATTTGCTTATTAAAACTACTTTTTAGGTTTAACTTTTTTATTGAAATATTCAGTTGGAAAATCAGTGTATTTTGTTTTTATTTTGCCATAGGCCAATTATTATCAGTGTAAACAGTTCACTCGTGCCAGCTATAATCTTGTTTATAGCCTCACCATGAATCTTTAACGTACATGCGTGACTGACAGATGACATGTTCTCCTGCTCATTCACACTGAGGCTCAGCATTAAGCCTTGGAAATAGATTACACAACATTTATTTACATGGTTTATTCACACAAAATGGAAATGTTAGAGTCAGTCTGTCATCCCTGTAACATTAAGTAGCAGACTAATGAATCATTAGACTAGTATATTTTACAACACGAAATAATATATATTAATACATTCTTAAAAATCTTGTCTCTACGTCTTTTATTCCGTACAGTGGTGCTCTATTTTTTGGGAGGATCTGTCTGTTGACAATCTGAAAAGCCATTTTAATCCCAGTTTTTGATGCCTTTGCTTTGATTTCATCTTTGCCACCCTGGGAGGAAAGCAGATCACACATGAGAGAGGTGAAACTGGCTGCACGGTCTTACAAAAAAGGGTAATAGGTACGATTGTCTATGTGAGCAAAATGTGGCAGTGTGGAAATAAAGGGACAGAGGTTAGTTTTGTTGTTTTGTGCAGGGCAGTGTTCAGGCAACATGATGGGAATCTCAGAATGGTCTAGGACCAAAACACATCTCTTATCTCCTGGTCCATTACGAACCAGAACCCTCAGGTTGTCAGGGTCACGCCTACTTTCTGTACCCAGAGCTAGAACCAAAGGCTGCATAAAAAAAAATGGACGAAGCATTCAGTCACGTGACGCATTGGTTTCTGAAGACCTGTTCTGAAGTCTGTTTTTGGACGGAGTGCAGTCATATTGCTCAGCAAGCTGACGGGAACACACTCACTGCATGTCAATCCCGTGGTTGCTAGGCAACACCCGGCCGCGGTACAGGGCCGCCATGGTGACGAGTCACCACTCCGCCCCCTCCAGAAGTGCCATAGACAAATAAACCTGCCTCGCCTTCAATCACCTCCTACCCTTGATAAGCAGTTTTCAGTTTTCAACAATGCTATGATTGATGTTACACAAAATGCAGGCATGATAAGACTTGCACTAAATTTGAAAGTGAAGAAAGTGCAATAATTTGATCATTTTTGCACATTTATTGGGAAACTGATTTGCTTTGCACATTGTTAGTATTCTGTGGTGAGTAAGCTTTGATATTGCAGTGGTTAAAGGGAAAATTGAAAGACATTCATGTAACCATGTAGTTCAAGAAAATACAATTTCTTTAATGAACTTCACTTTATCTACCATGAAAGAGACTAAGATGTGGATGCTGTAACCTTAAATACATTCTCATGCTGTGTCTTGTGAAGTTGTGTAGCTACCAGGAAATTATTTTAGGAGGTTTCTCAGATACATAGACTGGTTAATTCTTCTTTTAGTACAAGTTGATTTTTGCAATTAACGCCAGGTAACAAATGTTGTTTGTTAATAACAGATTTATTTATGTACCGGTAATTATTCCTGCATTTATTTGAACAGATTCTGGCTGACAGGAGTGAATCTTTTCCCACTGTTAAACAATATTGTCTGCTGTAGTACCATAATAGCAGTAAACAAAAATAGACATGGATTTATTGATTTTTTTTGTACATTGAAGGATTTCTGAATGTGCATACACTGTAATTTGGAAATGGAGCAAACATTTGTCAGTCTTCATAATAAGACTCCTTCAGATAAATTGATATAAGAAAACCATCTTTTCTATCGCAAAGATAATAACATAATTAATAAAAAAATAATAAAAAAAATTAATAAAAAAAGGAGGTATAAACAAATTATAGTCGCTCTTGGCTTCATACCTATCAAAGACGCAGTATTTTGTAATTTCTTAACACCTTACACTTGGTGTCACCTGCATTTTGTGAAGTCAGGATATTTAATTCTTCTCATTCTAAAGTTTTACTGTATTTCAGACTCACTTTGTACATAAAGTTAACAGGCAGCAGGCCGCATGTTGTCATTTAAGTGTGCTTCTGCCTCTGTGTGATGGTTTCAGCAGCTACTGTGTTCACTTGAGGTCTATACTGGAATTGCCATTATGATAATGACATTTAAAAGGAGATGCACAAAGTTGCAGCAGTTCTTATTGTTTGTCATTCTATGTTAAGGGGAAAGCTTAAGGCTTAAGGTTAAGTGCAGAAGCCTTTTTAATTCTTTGAAGCTCTACTCCACTGATCAGTTGGCTCTGTGTGTGTCTAGTCTAAAGTATTTAGAGTTTCTATATGGTTATCAGATATTCCCACATTAACAAGCCTGTTGTAATGTTTTATCTTTATCTTCCAGATGTGAGCAGTAAAGAACTGTCTGATGGCAGGAGCCCAGTGCCTTTCCCTGTCTTCTTGCCGGTCAACTATGAGGTGCGAGATGCTGACTACCTCTTCCTTAAGGAGGCCGGGCAGGACTTCATGAGGAACTCCAGCATGCAGAGTCACACACAGCCCTTTGTTATTTTAAGAGCCAGCCGCCAGCCAGCTGTCAATGCCACCTACGGCACCATGTCGACGGAGCAGCTTGTGCCTCTGGATCTGGTCCAGTCTGTGCAGCTCTTTAACGCCCCGGATGTCTTTACATTTAACTGGAAAATCCAAGCCTTTGTGCTGACGCCTCGGGTTTTCTCTTCCAAGCCCAAAGTGCGAGTCCTCTTCTATGTCGCAGGAAGGGATTGGAGCATGGCAGAGGGAGCGGTTGATGAGTTACCATGTGTGACGGTGTATGCTTTTTGGCAAACCCAGGAGGTGAGGGGCTCCTGTGTCATCGGAGGTGAGCGAGGGACCTGCATGGCTGAGCTGGCGCCCGCGCTCAGCTGGTTTGCTCCGGGTTCAGAGGGCACAAGCAGGGAGCGGCAGGATCCATCTGCCGGGAACCCTGTTGAACTCTACTACCAGGCTCAGCCCAGAGTCAGCGGGAAATGTAATACTGTGGATGCAAGTCGTTGGAGTGGTTCACAACAGCAGACATCATATGTCCCTATGACTCCCTTGCAAAGGATCGGGAGCGTGCGCCTTCTGCAAGTACCTAAGGGAATGGCAACCCTTTCTCGACTGAAGCTTGGCAACGCCATCGTCATAAGAACATCATCCAAACCTCTGAAGAAGACTGATATAGCCACTTTCTACATACTCATGGCCAGTTCCGCTCAGCTGACTAACTTCACTCTCAGGTAAAACCATGCATGCTGTGAGTGACTACAATATTTGTATCATTACTGAAAGAGAAACATCCTAATGTTTGTTCATTCTTAAGTCCCAATGAATAGTAAGAATTGAATGCAATGACAGGTTTTACTGCCAGTATGATCTATCTTCCCGAATTCTTGCAGAAATCCAGTGACATCAAAAATAAGACCACATTACACACAGTGAGATAAAACTTGGATTATGGCATTTCACTGAAAATATCATAGGGCCCTTTCTGAGAAATGTGGTAGACTATTTGCTTGAGTGCAGCCTGATGACATTAAGGGCTGTTTTGAGAGCAGTTGTCATCGAGATTGACAAGGATCAAATCAAGTCACATGTGACTTATTACATGGTATGTACAGCATCTGTGCTCTATCAGCGCACTGCCGTTCAGTGTATGAAAATTGTAGAGATTAGTAGCACGGTTCAATACCATTTAAATTTCTGTTTCTACCCTGCAGGACGGAATGTTCCTATTTGACTGGAAATAGGAACATTTGTACATCTTCAAGATATAGTTATTCCTCTGGAGGTCTCGCTGACATCCTTTAATTTAAATGAAATTTTCATAATAGTATTTTTAAAGAAATTACAAATTGGTTTCTTTTTATGGCTTTTAATTGATTTGTGACTGCACTTTTGACAAGAAAATGATACAACATGGTACTTCAAAATGTTAGTAATTTCATAGTCCTCTTACCATTACACGGATGATTTCATGGTCATCTGCAGTTTCTTGTCATCATCATCCAGGCAGAGAGCAGATTTACACCAGAGATTTACACTAACTTGATCAAAGATTGATTTTTTTTCTTACCTTTTTTCTCTTTCCTTGTAATTATGAAAGACATCATCTGTTTTACCCCAATCACATGAAAAATGATCTGTCAGGAGGCATGACATGCTTTTTACCTAACAGGTATTGGTTAATAATTTGGTTTGTTTGTGAAAGTCATAAATCTGCTCTGAGTTTTTGAGTGATGTCCAGAAAATAGCCCAAAATGGCCAGAGAAGAGAGTCCAGAATGGATGCTGTGCAAAAAGTGAGATGGTTTCCTGGACAATAGTTACAGCTTGTCCTCTTAAATTGAAAAACACTGCAATTCACAATCAATACTTCCTAAAATAAAAAATCCTCTTTTGAGTTACTTCCACCTTGACTTGATCATACATGGTTCAGTGGAGGTCAGTGATCGAGGATGCAGTCATGGATTATTAATTCTCTTTTCCCAGTACCATTGTGAAAGCTGGAAAAGGAAAATATTGACTGAGTGGACAGCTATGTATAGTTAAATTAACTTTAACTTTTCAGCTTTAAACATGTTTCTAAAGTAGGCACAGAAACACGGACGCACACACATAAAAATGAAGGTTTTTTATCTGTTGACTTCCAGGGAGTATCGGGGGAATTTTTAGATTTGGATGTAGATCAGTAGCTGCACATGCATGTGGTTTAAAAGGTCAGGCCTTGTTTTTGTACTAATAATATGGTTTTCTGTTCTTGTTGTCATTTCAATTTAACTGAAGCAAGGAGGCAAAAAACTAAAATCTTGTTTCCCCTCTTCATCCTTTCACTTTTCATCATTGCTGCTTTAGCTTTAGCTGCTTTACTCGTCTTTAAAAAACATAAATTTAAAGCAAATAGCTGGGATGCCGCCTCAGTTCATCTCCTTTCTTCCACTTAAGCCCTAAATATACGCTCCCTTCCTTTTTTCCCATCTACCTCCTCTCTTCTCATCAAAGCCGCAACTATACTTGATTGGAAAATTGCAATTGTTGCAGTTATCTGACTTGTTACTTGTGTGCAGTAGATAATGGTGACTGAACTCTGAAATTTAATTTAGCATCCCAGGAGCGCTGTGCACTCCCTGCTCCATTCATTTAGAAAGTCAGTAACACATGACTCCCCTAACCCACCTTATCTACACATTACCAGGCGCCGTGCATCCAGACTTTAACAGCTGTTGTTGGGGTTTGTCACTGTCTGAATGTCCCATTAAGCTTTGTTTAATATTCTCCCATCAACATGATAAACCTGTTATTGATGACTACAGCCATGGTCAAAGAGATACACAAATATGAGGATGATTGAGAAACAGACAAGCAGCACTTGTCTGTTTATGCGAAATAACCCTGCCAGTCAAAATGAGGCTTCGATGAAGGTCATAGATAAAGTATTGAACTGCTGTCATCCCAGCTCACACAGGAATTGCAATTAGATTATTTCTTGACTTGGGAAGTTGAATGGCATGAAGTATGAGCCAAATTCCTTCTTTTTGCTTTATTCTCCGCAGCTAATAGAAATCAGTGAATGGGCATTGTGGCTTGTCTCGCTTTAAGAGTTTTAATTCAAGGTAGCAGTCTGACATTTAATTAACATTGAGCTTGTGCATCTATATGACACTGTTTCAGGAAGCTTTTCATCCAAGAAATCTAATCATTCATCTGTGTAACAAATAGGGCTTTTACATCCATTTTGAGTGCAGCAGTGCCTGCCATCTGGCAGCACTGTTGGCATGAAAGTCTCCCCAACTCCCTGAACTGCTCCATAAGTACGATAAGCACGTTGCTGATGGCTAGCCATCAGACTGGCTGAACGGTGGACATTTGCCTGCATAATTAATGAATGCATCTGCTTCCAGTTGCACTGGAGTTCACTGGCACTGCAGTGATGCGTTTACAAAGTTAAACATGGGAACACAAATTGTAACAGAGACGCAATTACAAACCTTATGTAATACCCTCATAGCAGGATTAGTCAGGGAATTCGTTTGGACTGGGGTGTCTTAGTCACATGCAGGGCACAGTCTAACTTTTAGGTCTTTGATCAAGCTTAGGATCTGGTGATCCATTTGTGATCATTCAGTATTGGTCTGAAAAACATGTTTCACAAATGAATCAGGTAAAAAACCTGGCTGATGAAGATCAAGGGTCATGAAGAGTCTTGAGTTGATAGTGATTAGTAACTGTAGGGAATTGGTGGTGAGTGTCAGTTCACAGCTCTCTGCAACAGTGCATTGCATTGTGTTAGCAATGTTACATGTGCACATCGTGAATAAAGATAATGTGAAAAGTAAAACAATTGTGCCAGTCATGCCTCGCCTGGTCAAAAGTGAGATGAATGGCAGGTGCAACACCCGAGAGCCGCTTTTCACATGCAATGTCAGCTTCAGTGTCCACAACCATCCATCTTCTCTGCCCCGGCGCGTTCCTCTGCCCGCTGCCTCCTCAGGGCCTGCTAACTAATGCCACGGAGACTGGTTTCCGCTCCCATCCACTAAGAAGAAAAATACTTCTTCCAGAAGCAGGGGATACTTCTTTCTTGTTATTACTTTTACATAAGAGAATCTGAAAGAGATTGAGGAAAAGGTACCTTAGACAAGTCTTCTTGTTACCGCCACTTTTTATGTAGTAAACTTTACTTTACACAGATCAGTACACAGAAGAGTTTTGTCATGGCAGAGGCCATAACTAGAACAACGGTGTTCTCATTAATACACTGAACATGCCATCCTTACATCGCTAAGCAGAGTGGATTCGTTACTATGGTCACTAGTATTGCATAAGCTAGATTTGATACTATGGTTGGTGTTTAATTCTCAGGATGCCTCTCAATTAAATACAATGTGCCCAAAAGAAGCTGATTATCTTAACCTGGCATAAAAATTAAAAACTGAGCCAGTGTAATTGCTGTTATTTTTCGCACAAGATAAAACTGTCAACCAATCACATTTGATTACAGTGCTGGTTATAATTGGAAATTGTGTCGGCATTTGGTTATCATGAAGTGTAGCTGCATTCCACCTTGTTATCCTATGAGCAGCCCTTTACGGACCTCATGTATTCCTCTTTGCTCATCTAAAATAGACTGTGTTTTCCTCCTCTGTTGTTTCATGTGCTGCCTCATGGGAAACCCAGCGACTGATAACAATTATACCCTTTCTGTTCTATTCTGTCAGTCACTCTAATTTGCAGAGAAGCTACTTTCAATTACTGAAATGAGAGAGACCGGGGAGCACCTTGGCTACAGCTATGCCTTCCTTCTTCTGCTTTATTTGTGTTACAGAGTTGAGGTTGATTTAATAAGTCAGAGGTTTCCATTTGTACGTTTAGAGTAGCAAGCTCAGTGGTTAAAAATGGTAAAGTGAGATGAGAGCAGAGTTTTCCATCAAACTGTCCCATGAGTGTTCAGTAAGTGTCTATTTACTCTAAATTGTGGTAGTGGGCCATGTGCAATTATCATGAAAACATTTTTATTTTTAATGATTTCCCCTCTTCACTGTGTGCTCCTCTAGTTAACTTGGAATAATCAAATTAATCAGGCTCTGCAGAGAGCAGGTGAAACATAAACAGGCAGTCTCCTGGACAACGAAGGCACAAGCTTAACTCTATACTCTATCCCTTTTCAGCTGTGACCTATAAGAATGCCTGAAAGCATGCATTCCATATATATATATATATATATATATATGTGTGTGTGTTTGTGTTTACACAGTGTGGAAAGTTTTTGACTGGGAGAATTCTTGTCTCGCTTTGATGTTTAAGTTGTTTTTTTTCCTGTTACTGAGCAGTGATTCACTGAATGAGTGAAATTTAAAACTGCACAGAGCTTCCTATCTTAGCAAAAATAACCAAACTTCATCACTGAGTTTGGGGTAATGGAATGAAAAGTTCTCATTCAGTGTGTGGTTCTGTTTTACATGGTAGTTTGACACCACAGAATAAGATCAGTTCAACGTCATCCAGTTTTTTTTACTTCCACCCAACTATATATATATTGGTGTATTCATAGTAACTGTGAAATGAGTAAAACAAGGCTGTTAAACCAATTTTAAAAGAGGCACACCCTGCAGAAGAGGAGGGGTGGAATTTAGATTCCTATACTTCTCTCAGCTGTTATGTACAGAGTGAAAAGACATGCTAGAAAAGGGTTTTCTGCTGTATTACTGTGATGTATGGACCGAAAAATGTCAAAGATGTGTTTTATTTCACTGTTCTGATCTGGGATCTATATCTTCTTATTGCTTGCTTAGTTTCAGAAGCTAAAACCAATGCCAAAAGCAGGAGAAATGCTCAGATTTCTGTTGTTATTATCATAGATTAGACTTCCTCTGAGAATCATAATGCGCTCAACACTTGTGTTTATCCAAAAGATTGGGAGATAAACTGGGCAGCTTTACATGCAGATGAAAAACCAAAGGATAACATGATTTTTTTTTCTTTTTTAGAACTGTTGGAGCCCACTTGTTTGTGTTGTGTCTCATAAGAGCTTTATGAAAATAAATTAAGAATTAATACATTAAAAGTCCCTTTTTTTGCAGCAATTGGGTGTTTTTTTTAACAATTCACTTTGCGTGTCCCTCGTTGCCCTAACTATTCTTACAGAAGAGTATCTCATTAACATTTGACCTACTGCAAGCTGCTTATGCTCTGGAAAGCCCACTGGGAAGGTCTGTTCAACTTGCTAAATGCCCACCATTTGCAAATTAGTGGCCAAGAAAACTAATAATCCATCAGTAAATTTTAAACCATGACAGCACATAAGGATGAAAGATTATGTTTTCTTTGTATGCGGTCAGAGGATGGTTAAGAGATGGATCAGGGTTTGACTGCATGTCAATTTTTTTGCTTCCAGTTTTACCCTCTTTTTGCTTTCATTTGCTCAGGGTTTTTCTTTTTATTCAAATATAATACATCTTGTTGTTTCACTTTTCTTCTTAATTTTACAAATGTATTCCCTGTTTACTCCCCCCCAAATTATTTTGATATGTATTAAAAAGAGGAGAACTCAGACTTCTCCTGTCTAACACCTACACTTAAGTCTTGAATCTTCTACCCAGACAACCATTCACAGAAACCAGATAAGCAACTGACAGTAAACAAAAGACTCCAGTGACAAACAGTAGAAGAGGGAGGATCAATGATTTACATATGATTTCTACAGTTTATAAGCTCAGTTAGACACCAGTCCATCTGACCTGATGAAATATTCGAGATAGATGGTGACATGTCTTCAAAAGCAAAACAAAAGGTCCAGTTGCATTGTTTCAAACTTTTGAGAGTTACAGTGATCTGGATGACTGAGAGTCTAACAGCATTTGTGAACAATAAACACTAGGACTAAGAACTATCAATGTAGAATTTATGCATGAAGCGGTATTTCAAATTTACTGTATTCTTTTCATCTTCTGTTTTTAATTACTCTCCTTTTTCCCCCACAGAGCATCAGTGAAGAGAGGAGTGACCTTTCGGACAGCGACACCCAGTAGCTCTTTACTGTGGGACATCACTCTGGATATGGGTGCAGATGGAGCCATTGCAGTTATTTGTCAAAGAAAAGGTCCAATAATGGGGAAAAGGCAAGTCCATTAACTCTTCAGGTTACTCTATATGCCAGTCTAGGTCATTTATGTATGTCTATTTATTTATTTAGTGACTGGGAACTGTAAGATCTTTTTGTTAATATTTGCCCTCAAGGGCTCCAAAGAAAATTTCACTGGTCATATATTGTCTACTAGTCTGCAGCTGTAGCTCCAAAAAAGGCCTTCTTCTTTATTGTGTAGTGCAAAGCTTATAGTTTCTTCCCTTGAGGACCAAAACCAGTCTGACTTCACCTTACTGTGCACTGCGCTGAGCCTGACTCCTGGAAGGGCATCTAACATTAACCCTAAGCACCATTTTCCTGCTGGTGCTCCTGTAAATCTCTCATAAATGGGTTTTTACCTTCCTCCCCTTCATTGCCCACGTCTCCCCTGCAGTATAATTATTTCTAAACATTTACCAGCTGTGCAAATGTAGCATGCAATAAAACACAGTTTAACCTGGGACTTAAAAATGGCATGAAAGCAGGACTATGGTGAGCTGTATTCAGATACAGCATTAAAGCTATTTACACGATTTCTGCAGGTCAGCGCTCTAAAACTCAACCCTTAGGGCTTCTTGAAACCATAAAAATATATAAAAGAGTTGAAAAAAGAGCCTACAACCTATCCCCAACATCTGATAAAGCAGCTTATTTTCAATGAAATTAGATTATCTGAGTTCAGTTAAGTTTAAAGTAAAAAGTAACGGTCATTATTGTTAAGTTTGAGTGACACTCTCCACATTCTCACTATGATACCGGTGTTTGTAGTTTAGATTTAATAAACCTCTATACAACTATTAATAATCCTTTTTTTTATCCATTCTGCAGTTTTGATAGAGGTCTGATAGGCTGTGTATCATTCAGTTATATCCAAGGGGGAAATGACAATAAACCCCAGCAGAAATAGAGCTACTAGGAGAAGCCTTGGGTTCATGCTTACTACTCCATGACTACATGTTGCTATATGTCACTTTGCTTATGAAGGCTACATTGTTGTATAATATACAATAGTTACATTCATTGTATCTTCTAGAGTCAATTACTGTAATGTATTATTAGCAGGATGTCCAAGTAATTTGCTGAATAGGCTCCAGCTGATCCAAAATGAGTGCTGCTGACAGGAATCAACAAGAGAGACCACATCTCACCTGTGTTAGCCTCACTCCATTGGCTACCCATAAAACTAAGAATCCAATACAAAATTTTATGACTTGCATATAAAACCCAAAACGGCCTAGCCCCGCAGCATTTGCAGGACCTAATAGTACCTTATGCTCCTAACTCGTAGTTCCTAGAATATCCAAATGTAGATCTGGAGGGTGGGCGTTCTGCTATCAGGCACCATTACTATGGAACCAACTTCCAATCTGGGTTAAGGAGGCTGACACCACCTCCACCTTTAAAACCAAACTTAAAAACGTCTCTGTTTAGTAAAGCCTATAGTTAGTGTAAAGGCCTACGCTGAAGGGGGACACCAACATCCACTGAGCGGTGCTCATCACCCCTCCCCCTCTCCCCCCCTTTCTCAGTTATTAATTATAAGTATCTCATGACCATCATTGCTCTCCATTGTTGTTGTAGTTTGTTGTGCTGGTCTGCCACCCCCCCCCCCTTTTCCCTTTTGTGCATGTTTGCAGGCCAGTGTTTACTTCCACCTGTCTGTATAGATGTCTGTTGGATACCTACTGACATCCTGAATTGCAGTCCCACCCCCTGCCCATCTCAGTGTCTAAATCTGTTTATATAGTTTTGGTGAGGACCCAGATGCAGGAGAGCGAGATGCAGGAGTTCAATAAAAAAGGGTTTATTCCACAAAAAAGCCAAGGACCAAAAACCAAAGCGCTGCTTAGCAGGATCAATAACACAGAAACAGGGATCAAAAAACTGGAGGAAAAACTTGGCAGGACACATGGAGGAAAGCACAGTGCGGAACCACAAGGAGCAAGGGAATGACAAGACCAGATATACACAGGGGATAACGAGACACATGTGCAGACAATCAGGGCAGATGGGAAACAGGCGGGGCAAAACAGAAACAAACTGGGGGAAATATCAACCGCTGACATAACCCCCCCCTTAAGGGACAGATCCCAGATGTCCCTCATGGACATATCACCCAGGGCGGGTGGAGGGGGCCTGGAGGAGGGCCCAGGCCCACAGACGCCCAAAGTTCCGGGGGTCGTCCTCGAGGCCGGGCAGACTGGCGAGACAGCTCGGAGGGTCGTCCACGAGGCCTAGGCTTGGGCCTTGGCGGGGGGCCTGGACGACTTGGCGGGGGGCCTGGACGACTTGGCGGCGTGGGGCTTGGAAGACTTGGTTCTTCAGGTTTCTTACCCCCTAAAGGGGAAGAAACTGTTTGGCTTAAAGTTTTCTCCCACTAGGGGAGTTTTTTTAAAGCCATTGTTTATGTAATGATTGCTTGGGGGTCATGTTCTGGGTTTCTGGAAAGGGCCTAGAGACAACTTCTGTTGTAATAAATGCTATTTAGATACCATTAAATAGAATTAAAGGTAATTAATTGTGTACTGTGTGTGTGTGTGTGTGTGTGTGTGTGTGTGTGTGTGTGTGTGTGTGTGTGTGTGTGTGTGTGTGTGTGTGTGTGTGTGTGTGTGTGTGTGTGTGTGTGTGTGTGTGTGTGTGTGTGTGTGTGTGTGTGTGTGTGTGTGTGTGTGTGTGCGCGAATTACAAATACAGCTGCCACTTCAGCACCACAGACAGTGGCATTGCTTTATCCATACAACTGTTTGGTCACACATAAAACCACAGCCAGGACTCTCATTTTCTAGCTCACACAAATCTCTGTCAGAGAACGGATCAATGAGTCAGGCAGATTATCGTGATATATTCATCTATTCAATTCATGGGCACCACCACTCTGCTGGATGGCAGGTTAATGCAGGGAAATGCATTCTGGTCATTTTACTAACTCCTAGTGTATCCCCTCAAAATGTGGATCATTGGGACAACATGGCAACATATATGTCTATCAAGATGATATTTTGGTGTGTGAACCTGCTAACATCAACATAATATCCCTAAACAGTAAAGGCTTTTTCTTGGAAACTATGACCTTTATTTGATGTAAGATATCAATCTATGAACAACCATGACAGCTCATGTTTAGTAGCATTTTCATTGTCTATTAGAGATAATGCTCCAGGTGACCATCCGCCTATTGTCTCAGGTTTCTTTTCTGTTAAGATTTGCTTAACATTATCCCTTGATGGCTTTAGTAGGCACAAGTAAGCACAAGCTGTACTAGGACACTAACATTTTTTCTTTTTTATGTCCTCTGTTGAAGCAGCTTGGCTCAGATCTTAATATACTCACAAACTGCAGGGAAGCCATAAACACATTGCTGATGATGTTGTTGATCATAACTCTGCAAGCTTCACAAGAATGACAGTGAGTTTAGCATGACAACAGCCCCTATCATATGGATATCTGTGTTAATACAGACTTAAGGGGATATACTGTGCATGCATTTGTGAGTCAAGCTATCTTCTTTTAATACTTGCCCAGAATTTGATTACTATCTTTTAATCTCAGGTCTCCAAGCAATATGCTACAATGAACAAATAACACTAAATCTCTTTCTTGTCCTTAATAAGAAAAAGCTTTTTGTATCCTTTGTTGTTGAGCTTGGAATTTAATAGAGGATTAATAAATACAATTTGCCATTCGGCATTAGTTTTGGATATTGTGCAGATAGGTGGATGGTATGCAGCCCTTGTTCATCCAGTTAAAAGGTCTTTCTGTGTGTCTGCACAACTCTGACACTGATTTATAACATGTACACTCTGCAGTGAGTCTTATAATGTCCAGGTCGTTATGTTCATGCTTATTGTGTTTTGGTCCCCCAATATATCTTCTCCGTGGAAGAAAATTGAATCTATAGCTATAGGACACTCTGTTCAAGCTGGCACCGCTGAGATACCATTAAAAGGTTTGACTTTTGTTATGTTTGCAGAATGCCTCTGTCCTCAGACCAACTTTTATTCTACTCACATTTCCAGACACTTGATGCAAAGAGAAATTTAAGAATGTTCTTTTTTCTTTTTTAGACCAGGTTGTGACAATACATTAAAATCCAAAACTGAAAAAGATGTGGATCCTATTCAGTAATGTATACACTAATGTATACAGTAATGTATACACTTTTCATGGTGCAAAATTCATAAAATGGTGCAAAATTCATAAAGTTCGGTTGGTTGACATCTATAAAAGTGTGGTCTCATTAAAGGCTCAACTTTTCTTCTTCTTTTAAAAAAAAAACCTCCAGTAAATGTTCTAACAACTGATTCTGAACCTATATATTGGTAAAATACAACAGTCAACAATAAAATTAAAAACGCTGGCAGGTGAAAGTATCTCTTAAATTTGCTTCATTAAATGAACATGAAAAAATGCATTTGTATTCACTTTGACATTTATGTCATGTTTGGGTTTCGTTATGAGAGAAAGAGAGAGAAAATAAACTTGAAAGCCACAGGAGCGCACGGGTTTCCACGTGAGCATTATATTGCATGGATTAAAAAGGCATTTTAAACATACATTTATGGGAAAAAAAAGAAAGCCGTGTCAAAATGTCAAAAATCACATGACTTGATCTAGATGTTTTTCTTTCCACAGAGGGTTGAAATACAGTTAGTCCTCATCGCTCACATAATAGCAAGAAAGCTAAGGAAGAGAACTCCATGAGACACCATGGTGGAATGATCATATTTAAGCATTTTTGGGTCGGATGGAATGATTTAACTCAGCTACAGTTTGAAATAAGACTGAAATGGTCCTTCCTAAGCAGTCAAAAGACAAAGCTTTGAGGTACTGCTTGTATCTGACATTGGGAAGTTGCAGTAGCATTGCTTTTTGAATCAGTTACATCTCACCATTTTGCTGTGTTTCTCTCATTTTACACACATGAATTGATGACACCTGAATAGTAGGCAGATGTTTGTACAATAACACAATGTATCTGTATAATTACCCAACTATTTGCTTCCTATTCAGGCTTGAAAGCAGTCTGCTGGAAGTACTTCAGATGGACTTTGAAGTTGAGGAACTGAGCAGTCCTCTTGACAGCCAGGTGATCATATGGAAGCTTGAGCTACCATCGGCATCCATGAGCATGGCCAAAACTGAAGGAGCCATGAGAATCTATACAACTCAGAGAGACTTTGTTGGCCTGGCTCCTCTCATAATGGTGAGTTACATGACAGCTCTCATGTCACACCTAATCTTTATGAAAACCTGCATTGATGTTACTGACAGCAGGATTTCCAATAACTGCCAACACTTGTACTCCATCCTTTGAGCATTGGTGCATGAAAATATCATGAAATGCACTTTGCTTTGATCCATTCCTGTCTGGTTTGCATACACAGAAGGCTGGATACGCTTTGGATAGTTTAGTAAATGGGTTCTATTTTGAGCAGAGTGTGACCTTGTGTTGCTGTCTGTCAACAAGCTGATGCATCTCCTCTGTGTTGTTCTGCTCTGTTCTGGCGTGTAATATGTGGTCATCCTGTGCTCCTAACAGCTGCTTCATGTGCTGCTATTTTGGTGCCTCAGGCCTCGTTATCATGCTACAATAACTCTATAATTAATCCATGATACAATCCCCTCCGCTAAACATTGAACATTACAGCTCTCTGAATAACCATATTTAATGTGTGTTATTTTCCAACTGGACTGCTGACCTTTAAAAAAAAAAAAAAAAAATCTTTGGAAGGAATAAAATAAGTCATTTTTTAGCCACAAGAAAATATCTAACATAGCATATGTAAGTAATATTTTCTTATGAGACTGGATGAAAACATTCCTCAGACTTTTTTGCCACATTTTAAGCATGATTACACGGTGTTGCTTGAATTCATGATATGGTATCCTGATTTCCAAATTTGACATGGTTCATCTCGCTTGCTGAGTGGAAGCTGACCTCAGGCTTAAGGCCAAATATGAGGAGATTTTATGGTTGGCTCAAAGACAGATCAGGGACAGCTCTAGTATTCTACAACTATGGTAAAATCTTACTGATATCATCTTATACAGTATATACAAAGAAAATATCAATTTGCTTATTTCAGCAATTATTTAAGTCTATTTTGTAGTTGAGAGACACAAGTCCATGTTCCTTATTCTTACAATCGAAGACGCCAAGTGTCTCTTTAAATTTGAATCGATGACTCAAAGAACTTGGCCTACAGTATGTGCACTAAACTGCTCTCATACCAATTCATACATATGATATTCTATCATTTACATTTCATTGAAAGCTTAGTTTCTTTTTATCCAGGACAATGTATATTTATATGATTCCCTCTTCATTATACACGCATGTCTGTAAATGCTTTTCTGCACAAACAAACACAATAAGAGGTACAGAGATACTTATTGGTAAATAAAACCTATCCAGTGGGTGGTTTTCTCTTTAAAAGGACGTGGATCCGATGGAGGCATTCCCCCAGCTCCCACCTCAACAACTTTCCCAAGGCAAGCATATTGGCTGCTTTACTGATGTAATGGGGTGGCATCCTCCCTCAAATCTCCTACTGACTGAAGTCATATAAGGTCAAATTGACAAAACAATTTTCATACAAGGGTAAATTGCCTGCATTTATGTGGAAAAGAAAAAAACAGAAAAGAAAAAAACAGGCTATAGTTAAAGTATATAGAGTTTATGTCCCTTGGCCACATTGGAATTGATACTGCATCACTTGCAGGGATATGACTGTGTGGAGAAACCCAAGATTAGATTTCGCCTCTGTGTGTTGACCTGACCTGCTGGGTTAACAATTCATGTTCATCAAATTTGTCGCTTACCCTTCTTCTTCACTTGTCTCCAGTTCCACTTAGTGCAAAACTGATTAACTGCTGCTGAGTACCCGAATCTTACACATTATAAAATTAAACTGTACTGGATAAAAAAACTATATTTTTATGTCATGATCTTTACATATTTTTGTCTGCAGGACACAGAGATCTTGAACACAGCTGTGCTGACTGGAAAGAAGGTGGTGATGCCTGTTAGAACGGTGGCTGTGGAGGAAGATGGAGTAGTCACGGATGTATCTGACTACGCAGATTGTAGCTCCACTGATGAAGATGTTCTCAAGGTAGACCTTACTCTTACTCCTTCTTATACCCTCTTTCAATACTATATTTTACATTTTAGAACATAAAAATCATCAAGTCTTTACAGGTTTAAAGTTGGGTGAATACAATGCCACATGAACAACAAAATAAAACACATTACACTGTCTTTATGTATTAAAGGCAGCGGTACTCTTAATGGTTAGTACCGCTGCCTCATAGTAAGAAGGTTTCTGGTTCGACTCCTAGGCGTAGCGGGAGTCTTTCTGTGTGGAGTTTTCACGTTCTACCCATGTTTGAGTAGGTTGTCTCCGGGTACTCCGGCTTCCTCCCACAGTCCCAAAACATGTACAGTATGTCTAGGTTCATTGACAATCCTAAATGGCCTGTAGGGGTGTGTGTGTGTGTGTGTGTGTGTGTGTGTGAATGGTTGTTTGTCTCTCCCTGTGCATGCGGGGTTGCATTAGGAAGGCCATCTGGCATAAAACAGGGCCAAATCAATGTGTGGACTAGGATCCGCTGTGGTGACCCCTTTGCTCTGAGGGAATAAGCCGAAATGGTTTATGATCCATTTTTAAAAAGAAAAAAAAGTGAGCCAAAATACAGTACATAAGCAGTGTGAGCGCACACGTTACTGATGCCACAGGAATTAAGAGGATAAGTAGCAGATACGTGATACTAATCTAATGCATTTGACTAATTAATCATCAGCATGTGGACATTTGTATTAAAACAGATGTTTTGGGTCTGATCTAGAGCAATCAGGTTTATGATAACACAATGCTAATGAGGAAAGACATCAGCTGTGATTTCAGAGAAGCAGTTTTTTCTGGAAAGAGTAGGCCAATTGCGAAACAATTTGAAGCCCCTTCCTTGACAGTGAGAAAGATTATTTACAAAAAAATAAGACAGTTGCCAGTCGTCTCATGAAGGGATGTCCAAACACATTCATCCCAAGGTCAGACCATGCAATCCTTTGGGAAAGTGGAAAGACCTCAATAGTTGAATCTCAGACTCTACAGGTCACAGTTAACGTCTTGTGTTCAAGTTAATGGGAGTATAACGAGAAAACAACTGCATAAGTATGTTTTCTTTGAAAGAGTTCCAGGAGAGACCCTCTTAATGCTAAAAAGAACACAACAGCATGACTCAACTTTGCAAAGATGAATCTGATCAAATAAAAAAATGTCTGGAACATTGGTCTTTGGTAGAGATATTTGTCCATAATGCATAGCATCATCTCATGTCAAAACCAAACACAAAATATTAGCCCAAAACACCTCAAACCAAGGACAGTGGGAGTGGTTTGATGGCTGACTGAACCTGAGGATCCCCAAAAAACAAAACAGAAAGGCACAAGGGGGGCACAGCTGGTAGTGCAGCCTCAGTCTGTTTGTATATTTTCCCTGTGTTCCCTAATGTGAACTCACAAAAACAAGCAATCCTGGGCTGTACACTGCCTCCATTGGCCAGTCGGGCCCTCTACGTCTACGTAGGGGGCAATGCTAATGAGGAAACGTCCGGCTAGGGAAGCCGAAAAGAAGGGCCTGCTCACTCCTCAAGCAAGAAGGAGGCTTGAGCTCAGTGCAGGTCCCTCCCGGGGTTGTAATGTGGAGGGAGATGCCCGGGATTGATACTAGGTAAGAACACTGGCTGATAAAATGGGAAAAATCAGGGGATAAAAATATTTTAAAAAACCCAGAAAGGTTCAAGAGACAGATTAGCAGTTCCCAGTTCAATTCCTGTACACATAAAATGCATAAAGAACAAAATGTAAAATCCATCTGACCCCAGTTTCTTTGACCCATTCCAAGTGTGATGAACTCACTATAGAGCTCCAGACCATGATGTCAGAATTACCAGCGTGCACCACTCTAGAATGGAAACAATGTCATTTTGGCAGTAAAGCTGAAGCGGGTGAAAAGGACGTTTTTGCACCGGTAAACGGTAGAAACGATGCCCGACAGCTGTTGTGCCAGAATGGATGCCAGAATATTGGAAAAAGGGGAGCAGATAGAGCTTTTTATCAGATTCTGAAAGATATGTATCTGGCCCCAGAGAGGCGAGATGCATAGATTTATGCCATAAAACTCGCGACCAAGACAGCTGACAGATGAGAGAAGCTCTCACCAAATCCAGCTGAGGAGTTATAGTGGGCTCCAAGCACAACACCATCCTTTCTGACCACCATGCCTTCATATGAGGGTCATTTAGTCTTTGTGAATGACTCACCTAAACAATAAATAAATAAAAAAGGCACTTGCATGATAACTATTCATCATAGACGCATGAAATTAATGCATGAGGTGGTGCCTTAAAACTTTCATTCACATGGTAAACACAGTCTAATTTATCAGGCGAAAATCCACGGTAAAATTTGATTCTAATGAACATGCCGATTATATCACTGACTGTGGTGGTGTCGTGCCTTTATTTAGCGCCTTTGGTAATTAAATGAATGAGGTGCCCCTTTCCCTTCCAGTAATGATGAAATAATCCTTTGCTGAAAGATTCTAAAGCTGAATGTGATTCACAAATCCAGGTCATAACGGATGGATGCACTGGATGGAATTTGGATGTTTTCTATGTTCTTTTTTGTGGAGGCTAAGGCTGGAGGTGTCAGGGTAGAAGATGTTAAAATATTCTATACGACTGAACAGGAAGAATAAGATTAAAAATGAGTACATGAGAGGAATGGCCAGAGTTATCTCTGTCTTGGAGATAAAGTGATAGAGGGTAGCCCGAGATAGTTTGGACACATAAAGAGGACGGATAGTGAATAAATTGGCAGAAGGATGCTGCTGATGGATTTGGCAAAAATCGCAAGACCAAACAGATATATTTGGATGTGGCAAAAGATAATATACAGCTGGTTGGTGTGTCAGTAGAAGATGCCAAAGACAGGATAAGATGGAAATAGGTGATTCACTGCAGAGACCTTTTAAGGGAAAAGGTGAAGGAAGAGGCAGAAGATTCATACATTTTATAATGCAGTTTCTTCAAATTTTAAACAAAGGGAAACCCATTGCACTAGTCCCATGAAATACAATATTAATATTTCCCACAACACCCCTCAGCTCAAACACACATATTCAACCAAAGTGAATCTACTTTTCCAACACCACAGTCAGGATGACTGAAAACATGAGGCAGATGAAACCTAACTAAGAGAGAAAGACAATAAATATGAGAATTACATAAAAAAAAAGTGGATGGGCTTACAGTCCAAATTGTGGTTGAGGATAATTCGAAGCACCGTATTTTGCGGACCATGAGGCCTCCCCATTATAAGAGGCAACACTTATAAAGCGAAACAAAAACGTCTGGTAAGTCGAACTTTGCTCAACTCATTCACAATAACTCAGAATATTGTTCAGTTTTGATTTGAGTTAGTTTGAGGTTGGAACAACGTTATATTCCAACATTTGATTATGATTGGATTATGATACAGATTTGAAAATTGGCTTTATGCTAAAAACCTAACGTTGGCTTGAAGTCTAATTATAGTAAGGTAACATAGACTAGATGTTGGATGATGGTTGCTTGCCAGCGCTACATAATTACTTACCGTATCTAACATTGTCTGACGTTTCAAACCGTACCCACCCAAGGACCGACTTGGTTCCGACCTCCCTGTGTTAGCTGAATGGTCCGACAATCAATCAAGTGGAGCTACCTTGTCAAATACCAAAGTCGCACTGAAACATTTTGACAGATATTTGAGTGCAGTGTATCGCATATATTTGGTTCGAGGTCAGTAAGCACAACAAAATTCATACATAAGGCGCACCTGATTATAGGGCGCATTGCCGGCTTTTGTGAAAATTTTTTTAAGTGCGCCTTATAGTGTGGAAATACGGTACAGGAGGTCTAACAAAGTGTATAACAACCATTTCAGTGGGGGTTGGAGGGTGCAATACACCTCTGAAGCACTCATTCTTTGCATCCCAACCAAGATTTCTGTGGTTGGCTATAACTGGAGAATTTATTAAACAGTTCTCAGGGATCTGGGAAATGACCGACAAGGAGGGAATGGCGGAGCTGAAGCAGAGGGTGGAATCGGATGGGAAAAGGCAAGCAATGTGGGCTGGCTGGAGAGTAATGGTTGGCAAGGCGAGCCGGTTTCTGGCAGGTGGTGGTGATGTCCTGAGCACCGGGAAACAGGTTAGGAACATATAGAGACAAACTTGCAAAATGACTGCAAAGTGCGTCAGGTTGGTAGCTGGTGATTGGGGAAATAGCCACGCCCCGGAAAAGACAGACAAGACACAGAAGGGGAGGAGAAAACAGGAGCAAGGAAATGAGGAGGCATCACTAGACTATGACACTTATGTACAATATGAGCCTCATTCAGCTTTATTATTTTTTTGTTTTTGCTTCAGTTGTAGGGATTAGTCACTAGCTATAAGCTCTCAATTGAGTTGTTTGTATTTCCCATGCTCCTAATTGTGAAAGGCTGTTAAAA
The DNA here is from genome assembly GCF_033807715.1 of Cololabis saira. Lineage (NCBI taxonomy): Eukaryota > Metazoa > Chordata > Actinopteri > Beloniformes > Belonidae > Cololabis > Cololabis saira. The sequence goes on from NC_084595.1 coordinate 21,148,105, forward strand.
AAATGCAGTGTGCCATAATGAGAGACAATAAGTATAGTTGTGACCAAATGTTGTATCATAGTCACTTCTGCCTTATATTTTACAGATATGAAAGAAACTATTAGCTATACCTTTAACAACTCTGCAGCAATGGATAGTTTCTGTGCTCACGACAAATGACGGTGCCAATGTGCTCCCATCTTATGATCTTTTCTTTTTATCCCTCATTATTGAGAACGGTTGATTGCCAAAACATTTTCTTTTTAATATGAAAAATTGAAGCCTGAGCTTCTGGACCTCAAGGTCAAAGGCTGTCATATTAATTGAGGCTCAACAATGAATTAAGAAAATGCTACTGACATCCTTCGTCCTTTCATACATTTATCAGTAGTAACTAAGACGTGTCAAAGATTTGACAAACAAGAGATGTCCTGGCTTTAAATTAATTTAGTATTCTGTCTCCACTGCAGCTGCATAAGGTGATATAAATATTTGCAGATAGGTGACTGTTAAAGGAAAAGCAGGATTAGATAGGTATGTCAAGGAGGTAAAAGTGAATTATATTTTTCTTTTTAGCCCCGTTACAAACCCATCTTTGTTTTTGTCCTAGGCTTACTGCAGCTCTCAGTGTATCTGCTGACCAGATAGCAGATTCAGTCACAAATATTCTCTTTAATCTTCTTAGTCTAGCAGCTTGACGCGTATATCTTTCCTGTTCTGCGAGTGATAGATGGGGAAGGATTTATCTAGAATAGACAGCCCTCATTAAAAAAAGGGGGAAAAAAATAACTATAATCTGCTTCAAGGGTTTTCAAAAATGCAGAAATGCTAAAGACTTAAAGTATGCATGAACTCTCTCCACTTGAACATGTACATAGATGACTCTTTGGTTGCTTAAATAAGTAACCAAAGAGTCATTTACGGTTTGATGTTGTAATCTGAGTCACTTTTAATCAAAGCTGAACTCAGGGTAAACTGAAGCTAATTTGCCTCTCTGGAATTGATAAATTCTTACTGGATAGCTGTTATGCGTTAAATGTGTATAACTTGCTTTAGATGCACATACAAACAACAGTCACAAATGCACTAGTGAACAAAGGGGGTGTTTTAATTCGTCTCTGTTTTAATACCTTACTGAGTGATGAAAGTCAAATCCCATTTTAAACTAATAGCTTTTTTTTATAAATAAAAAACTGTCCTTGGAAACAGATTGAGGATGAGAAAAAAGGATTTTTCAGTATTTAAACGTCACGACTTGCACTTGACTTCTTGGAAGGTGATTTGACTCAAATTAGAACTAAATGAAACAAATTAAATGTAAGAAACTTATGTAATGTCTTATTTTCACTGAGGATTTTTCTTGAAAGTTACTCAAGGAAATATTCTATATCTAAAATGTAAAAGAGGTCAGTGCATCTCAGCTGGCAGAGAGGATTACACATCCCGATGTGGTTATGTGGTCTAAGGAGAAGCAAAAGATAAGGATATTTTGTCATAGGCTACATATAGTATGTCCCCATAATAGCACATTTCCTAGATTAATTGTTCAGGTCACACAACTGACAGTGGATTCAGCTCTCCATTTGCATTCATTCTTTTGATATGGTTCATGTTTTTCCTTCTTTGTGGGATTCCTTATACAGTTGCACCAGCTTGTAATGAAATTTCATTATTTTCCAATTTACCAATTTGTTTAATGGTGCAGAGATGTTGGCAGATCCAAGAGATTGCCTCTTGACACGCGTCTCAAAATGTCCATGGAGCCTTCAAGCAGCCGCAAAAACTTGCAAAGGTCACCTTTGAAATTAAGTTGTAATGAATGCGCTTGGATGTGGAAGACCGATGTCAGCACTGCACCACATGATTTTTGGATTAACATAAAATTGCAATGCTGCCTCTTCTTAATGTTCGGACTTGTGATCATCACAGTAGTTTATTACAGCCAGCTGACATTACTGTGGTAGCATGCAGTGAAGAACTGCTGCAAGGCCATTTGTTGTTGTAAGAATGACCCATTTGTCACAATGGTGAGTTTTATGAGAATATTTTATTATTTTTGTCATTGGTTAGATGACTAACATCTCCTACATGGACAACACACACACACACACACACACACACACACACACACACACACACACACACACACACACACACACACACACACACTATATTAACTCATCAATATTCAACAAGAAATTAAAATGGCAATACATTTGTGTTCTGATGAATCGTTTCCTTTTTCTATCATCTTCTCTTCCATCCAGGTGTCAGACCGGTGTGACTATGTTTTTGTAAATGGCAAAGAAACCAAAGGCAAGGTGAAGATGATAGTAAACTTTACCTACAGCTACCTGAGTGCTCAGCTTGAACTGAACGTGTGGATGCCCCAGCTGCCCCTCCAGATTGAGTTATCAGACTCAGAGCTGAGCCAAATCAAAAGCTGGAGAGTACCCATCCTGACATCAAAACGGTGGGAGAAATTTATTTCATTTGGTTTCTGTGTGTAATTTTTAGAAGCATCATTTGGTTCATACTAGTTCAAATACCTCCCCAAGGAATTAAAGGCTTCACTCTGTTGTATAATATCCTGTAATATCTGAGTGTGATCCAATCAAGCAAAGAGACAGTTTTTAGTGATTGAAGCATGGAAGTTGAAAGCTCTTACTGTGTGACAGGTGTGACCTGTATGTGCTATGTTTTGCTTGTATGCCAGATCTGGCTGGAACAGCGATGAAGTTGAACGAAAGGGGAAGGGATGCATGCTGCAGCTTCAACATGCCCTTGTGCGGGTGCTCACCCAGTTTGTGGCAGAGCAGGAAGACCCCCGGGATCCCACAGCTTATTTCCTTGGCTCTGATTGGCAAGTGGATGTCACAAGGTTGGTTCGATACTTCATGAAGGTGGAAGACCCGCGAGTCGTAAGGCTACGGGAAGGAAGGGTGCTGTCAGGCCGAGACGTCGGCACCACAACAGTCCAGGTAACACACTACCAATAACAACCATGACAAAACAACCTGTGGCGTTCTTAACAGTCAGCATCCAGACCTGGGGCCTGTACTACGAAGCGGGATTTGGGTTTAGCGAGGTAACTTCAGGTTTAACCCTGGGTTTTCAGGACTACGACGGTGGTTCACTTCTCACCGGGGTACATCGCCATGGTAACTTATGCTGAACAGCTAACCTGCTCCGGAGCAGGTTATGTTCGAGATACAGATCGCCGGGTATAAAAGCACCGCCCACTGACCAATCAGCTCTCTTGGAAAATGGCATGCCCTTTCGAAGAGAATCCAGTGCGCGGATCGTGAGAGGATCCCTCCGAAGAGAACGCGTATTCAGGGACCACCAAAACCCCTTTGCTTTCCCTGATGAGTACCTGTATGAACGATCCAGAAAAAAAGAAAAAAGAGGTGGAGGAGAAAATAAAAAATAAATCAATCAATGAATAAATAAAACAAATCATCACCCAAAATCCGATGTACAGTCAATCCAAAACTAATACCAATTAAATAAATAAATCAAGAAGAAGTCAAAAAGAAGATGCATTTGTAAGGGGATAGCAAAAAAGGGATTTTCAATTTCGTCCCTCGAACATTCTGAGAAGTCACTTTAAAATACTAAATACCCCCCTCCTGAAAAAATAAAAAAAATAATAAAATAAATAAAAAAAACCCAATTCTTTGTTACAGCATCAGCACAAGTTATCGGTCAACAACAATAGTTATAGAACCAATATATACAGGACTGTCTCAGAAAATTAGAATATTGTGATTTTCTGTAATGCAAACACAAAAACAAAAAAACGTCATCCATTCTGGATTCATTACAAATCAACTGAAATATTGCAAGCCTTTTATTATTTTAATATTGCTGATCATGGTTTACAGTTTAAGATTAAGATTCCCAGAATATTCAAATATATGTTTATATCCCTATGAATTTACGCATTTATACAGTCAGCGATCTTTTTGCCTGTATTATATGCCTATACTCATCATATTTCCGTAAAATTATTGTTTGCTCTTCGCTACTGAAATAAGCGGCTCTGACAGCGGACTTCTCCATGCTTGCGATTGGTCATGCGCTGAAAACACTGCCCCTTTTATGTGCACGCGCTCATATCCAGATTGGAGAAACCTGGGTTGATATACCGAGTTGATAACCACCGTCGTGTGACCGCTTAGCGTGATTGCAATTGTCCGGGTTAGTGAATCTGGATAAGGAAAAGATATCCTGGGTATGTTGAAGTTGCTTCGTAGTACAGGCCCCTGGTGTCAATATGGTCCATTTCCTCATTTTCTTTGAACATGATGATCGAATGCCTGAAGACAAGATCTTTTCTGAGGCACTCGTATTTGTTTGCTTGACACTGTTCTGTGACAGGTGTTTTCTCCACTGTCCGACGATATCTTGGCCAAGACAACCGTCAAAGTCGTGGATGACAAAGTAAGCATCACAGAGTTGGGAGTCCAGTTGGTTACAGGCCTCTCCATGACATTACAACGTAGTCCTGGAAGCAATAGGGCCATCTTGGCAACCACTACCACACAAGAGGTTTTACAGTCCCCCAAGCAGGTAACATTCTTAATATTTTTAAATATGCTTAGGCACAAATTTGGCTTTGAAGTGCAATTACAATCGCATCATTTTTTTTTGTTCTCTCAGGAAGCATTGGTCAGTTCCTGGGTGCAGTTCAGTGATGGCACCCAGACACCTCTTGACATCTACGATCCAGCCTTCTACCGTCTCACAGTAGCATCTTTAGATCAGGGGGTGGTGTCGGTGCAGGACAAATCACCAGTGGTGGTGGCAGAAGGCGAGGGAGAGGGAGTCCTGGTTAGAGTAGAGATGTCAATCTGTGAGGCTTGTCAGAAGTCTAAACGAAAAAGTATAGTGGCTGTTGGCAACGGCAGCCTTAAGGTTAAGTTTCAGGCGAACACAAGGCGGTCAGGCGGCAATACTCGCAGCCTTGATCAAGGCTCAGTTGGCAACAAGAACTACAGCAGTGACTATGGAAACGATGGAGAAGAAGTGGACAGCGAGGGCAAGCAAAGCAAGCCGTCTCAGGATCTTCCACCTCGCATTTCAAGCTCCAATAAAGAAGAGAGTGCCATTCAGAAGATCACAACCACCATCAAATCTACAGAAAGAACCTTGATCTCCAGTGGGAGCCTTGGAGGAGTCGGTAAAACCAGCAATTTTGGAATTGCCGGCAGTCCTACAAGTGTGTTGGATGTCAGCCTGATGAGCAGCCCCAGAGACAGCAGCCAAGGGTATGACTCAGATAATGTGATAGTGGAAGATATGAGCAGTGTTGGCTTTACTAGCACAGTGAAAGCTCCAGGGAATCTGGTAAACTATAACAACTTTCCCACCAAAGTGGAATTACCTGGACAGGAAACACTGGAGGTAGAAATGGGTGGCGAGGACGCACTGGCTAACAGGCCTCTAACAGACTTGGAGATTGGCATGTATGCCCTGTTGGGGGTCTTTTGTCTGGCCATTCTGGTGTTTCTGGTGAACTGTATTTCATATGTTGTTAAATTCAAGCATAAGAAGCCTCCCTCTCATGGTCAGGAGCCCACAGGACACAGGCATGACTGGGTATGGCTGGGGACAGATGCTGAGCTGGTGATGACTGTGCCGGGCAGCCCTGTCCAGCAAGACTCCCACACCACAACCACTGTGATAGACATTGATCCTGATAAGACGGCCTCTCTTACGAGAAGGCCCAGTTGCCTGACCTCTGTGACTGACTCCCCCCTCAGCTGCGTAGGCTCTCAGAGGAACAAACCCATGCAAAGCGAGTCCATCCACTCGCCCACTAGCAAGAGAAAGAGAGTCCAGTTCACCACATTCTCCACGCTGGAGCGACAGCACTCGCCACATCTTCCACCCAAGGAGAATGGACATGGTATCCACTGGGTTGGGAAAGAGGACAGTTGTGGTGAGGAACCTCAAGTGCCCATCACAGAGCCTGGGGACCGCTTATAACAAAGATCAGAACCTCACATGTACAGTAGATGTGGCTTTGATCACCTCAATGCCTTTGTGAAGAATAAGTGATTTTTGTAATAGTCCGTCCCTTTCCACATTTCATGACCGATTAAGGCTTTTTAAATGTAAATGGACTGTATATTGTAAATACAAAATACCCAAGAGTGAATGGGTGTGATAATGGTCCAGATGGCTGACCAGATGTATTCTTATTTACACAATATTTGAAACCACAAAATAGTAAAATGCTGCATGTGGATATCTGCATTTATACATTATATGTGCTGTATAAAGAACAAAGACAGACACAAAAAAAATAACTCAATAAATTTGACTCCCCAGTCAAAATCAAAGTCAGAGTAAATGTAAAAATGAATGAATCAATGTTTTTTTTTTAAATGTTTCCATACGGTTCCAGTTGTTTTCTTATTTGGGTTTTTTATATATACATACAGCTGACAATAGTAAACATGGCAACGACTCATTTACATTCACAATTGCTGTGTTGGTTATTTTTGGTGTTATTACTTATTTAATTATTTTACAGATTTTCTATCCATCCCATGCCCAAGAGTGTTACAACATTTAATCTTTGTGCTGGAAACTGGAAAAGCCTATTTGTTGCTCTGCCCTTTAAATAATTTTCAGGTTTTCCTAGCTCTTGAATTAGACAGCTGCATTAAAATAAAAATGAATGATTTAGCAGACAACCTGGAAAGTTATTGTCTCTCAATAGGATAAAAGGCATCATAACGTTTACACTTTAGCACACAGTCAAGGTCAGCCAGTGGGATTATATCTCTTTTAATAAATATAATGACTAAGCAACAACAACAAATCTGTCCTTTTGATGTCTTAAAATTAAAATGTATGTCACGGTATAATATCAGGTTTACATGCATAAAATTAAAAACCCCCAACATTGTCTTTGGTTCAAAGTGCCGAAAAGCATAATATCCCAGCTGGCAGTACAGATAAAACATTATTATTTTGTGCAAATAAAGATAGAAAAAAGTACTGTGCATATTTGATGTTAAAAAGTGCATATTGGATGTCCTGCTCTGTGCTGCCGATGTTCCTGAGAAAGTTTCCAGTCAGGTTGAGTGATGCGACCTCACACTAACTGCAGCGTGTCCACCAGGTGTGTGTAGGTTTGTCTCTCCTTTTTCAGGTTGTGATGCTTTTCCACATAAAGTTTTCCATTCTTCACCACTCTCTCTCTCAGCATGTGATCTGACAACAACCTCTGACACTGGTGCAAAAATTCCTGGCAAAGATAAAAGGCAAAAATCAGTCTCATTTACTGCTACATGACATTTTAAATTTGCCAATGAGGGTACCTAGAGATATTTTGTTTTTAAGCATTTCAAACAAAATCCAAGGAACAGATCAAAGTCTGCATCAATCAGTAAATAAAACTAAAGTGTCTGTATTTTGCCAAGGGTAGATTATATCTTTAGCGTCACATCCAAAAATAAATGTCCAATGGACCTCTTTTATCAGGTGTTTTTATCAGTCACCAACTGTGATTTGCTTATGAAGATTAGGATGATACGCAACATATCCAATACAGCTGAATAATAGTGTGTAAAAAGCTGAGAAAGAGAGATGAGGTAAAAACATTTAAGACATTTAAGAAAAGAGGTGATGCTGCCATTACTAATCTTTAAAAGTCATGGTGCCTCAAAGTCTTCTTGCAAAACAGCAGCCAATGTTTTTGCAACAGAATGCCGATGGGTGCACACAATTTGAGCAACAGCCAGTCAGCAGGCCATTTCACTCTTCACTGCAAGTGATGAGATTATTTCTGAAGAAGCTCTTGGTAGGAAGCACATCGTTTTTGCTCTGTGAGAGCTATACATTCTCAGAAATAAGATTAAAGCTTAACTTATGAGCAAACTGCTTAAAATGATGACACCTTTTCATGCAAATTATAGAACTAGGTGAGAAAAGTCATATTTCTGTTAAAAGCTTTCAATATTTACATGCACAAGAAAAAGGGTCCTAAGTGAAAGGACGGCCTATCAGCCTTGGTTGAAATTATAGTTTATCTGGCCCAAGTTGCTCTAACCATCTGTTGACCTCTCCAGCAGCAGCTCAGTAGACATACACGGAGAGACGACTTATCTTCGCCATCACAACATCAACTTCAGCATGGCCTCTTGACAGCAGCAAGTTTAAGCTCCCCGTCAACTGGCCTTAGTGTATATTATCCTCTCATTGAATCAAATCTCATTAAAAAGCAAACTGAATAGTCCACAAAGCAGCTTCCCATTTGGTACTTTCCAGCCTGCTGCCACATTATGTGATGCATCACTTTCTTTGTTTCTTTCCTTAAAGGCTGCATTTCTTGTGGAGTATGGGAATCATAAAACAAAAAAGGATGCTTGCTTTTTTTTAATCACTCAGAAAGACAACAGGATAAAAGTTTTAAAGGTACAACGTGTTACAAACTGATGTTAAAGTGTGTTATGTGTTACCACTCAATAAGCATTTACCTGAGGAGAAGAGTACAGCAGGCCGGTGACCTCATGCCGGACCAACGCTGCATTCCCTGGAATGTTTCTTGCCAACACAGGTACACTGAGATCCATTGCCTGTTTGAGTAAAGAGAACAATTCTTAAAGTCCTGAGCAAAATGTTCTTGCTTATTCTCTCATTATTAGCAAGAATGCACCCAAACACATCTATGATAATAACACTTGTTATTCAGCTCTTCACTGAGGTTCAGTTACAGAATTAACCATTTGTATCACCTTCGGATACCTGTTGAATGAAACATGCTGTCACACTAACAAGACTTCAAGCCAACTCTGGATTGTCTTAATTGATGGTGTTTTAAAGAGATTAACTGGATCTGGAGGTTTGGCTCCCTTATTAATACAAAGATTGGAGACAGGCAAGTGATTTGTTTAATATTCCCTGAAGTGGCCAAATGCAGTTCAGTCCGATTGGAATATGTGTCAAATATACGGTTTTGATTTTTCTGAAAGGCTTTGGATGATGTCTCTAAAAGAAGGAAAATGCCATTACCAACATATTTTTTGTTGATATCTGTGCTGAAAATATTTACCTCCAGGATGGCAGCTGACATGCCCTCTGACACAGAGCTGTTGACCACAGCAAAGCACTTTTTCATGGCAGCATGTAGCTCCTGTTGACTTCTCTCCGGGGCCACGAAGACTCCTGTTGTTCTAAAGAAACAGCCAGGAAGCTCAGTTCTGTGTGACTCAGGACCCACATGGTCATGAATGATGCATAACAGCAAAGATGCTGTGTAGGAAACACGGTGATGGATGATGCACCATACAGACTGACCATCCTGGTAAAGTGTAAACAGAGAGGGCAGCTTTCTGCTGCAAGGGTCTTTGCTTTGAAAGAAATGGATCATTAAAACTAAATGTGAGTGTGGTGGGATGGACAGAATAAAAATTGCATTAAAAAAAGGCAGTTCCAAAAAGCCTATGGTCCTCACTAATCAATCAACCTAACATACATGTTTTTGTACTGAGAGAGGAAGCCTGAGTACACAGAGAAAACCCATGGGTGTGCGGGAAGAAACGCACAGAACCCCACACAGATAGAATCCTGCTGGGAGTCGAGCTAGAGACCCTCTTATTGGGAGGCAACAGTGCTGTAAAGGCCATTGTCCATAAAAAACTTTCATATTCTCCAAAAGTGCAGCAGGGTCTTCCCTCTCTTTCCCTAGGCCATCTGTCTCTTTGTTTTAGTCAGGGCTTAACAGTTGGGAGAATTGCTATACACAGGTTTTCTTTATTCACAGATAAAAACTTTCACACAAAAAAAAACTACAAATTACCCAGTGGCGATTGACATCATGGATAATTTACAAACTAACATAAATAAATGAATAGATAAATACATATTTTGTGCCTGATCACAGGCCAATCACAGATGAATCCACCGTCACATCAACTGGTGCATTTCTGGTTTAAACCAAATTGTTAATTTTAGTTTTTTGATGTTTTTTTTTTCTTCTTCAAAATCATGATACATGGTTCAAAGGTGTTTAGTCTTTTTCACTTTACTGTTTTTGTATTCACTGACCTTTTGACTTACCTTTTAACAGCAGCTTTCACCTCAGCAGTAAACACAGGATCAATCTGAAAAATAAACGTATAAATAGAAATGATATTACTAGGACAACACGACCCCCTCAGAAATGAGTAGAGACGCTCAGACCTCTACACTGCTCCCTTAGGATGACTGAGCTCCTCACCCGATCTCTGAATGGCCATTTACACCATAGAACTATAACAATAACTTTATAGTTGCAACCTCGCTCCAGGTTAAATTAACTGCAGGGTCCATACTTCACATAAAACTACAACAGTAGCAGATGCCAATGTTTCAATGACTTGCAGAGGGAATAAAATAAATAACACTTAAAGAAAGTTGATTATTCGGCATTGATCTGAAGTATGTTTTCTCTTTACTGGTGTCTTTTTTGATGACTGCGAATATATCACTCTGATATTGATTCATACAGAAACATGAATAACATCTATTTCTAAAAGATACAGAAGCAGTAGATTCTCCTAACTCCTCATGTCTTTGTAGAATTTCAAGAACTCACTAGTACTGGTTTGCTTTTTTTGTCTCTGCTCAACATACAGCAGTACCAGCAGGTCTTCAAAGTTTATTTTGCTGTAGTATGTGTTTTACATCCCACAACATCATTGTTCAGCAGTATGGATGCTCCCAACATTGTCGTTATGGTTATAGATCTTGATGTAAACAGCCCTTTCTCAGTCATTCAGCCAATCAAAGCAAGAAGTATCATTTCAGCCACTTGTCTTTACCATATCGTTATTTCTGCTGCTATTATAGGGGTATATTACAAGCTTTAACCTAAACTGGGCTTTTTCAAAATTACAGCAGAGTGTCTTATTGATATTGTATTCCTTTCGCTCAATCCATCAGAAAGCCCCCGTTTGCATGCAAATGTTTTCACCAAAACAGTTTCTGAATTTATTAACTATTCCTTATACAAATATCCTACACTCCAATTTGGGTCCTTATTCTTGCACTCCTTCAGCATACTTTCAAAAACTCACTTGGATTTTTACTTCATGTCCTCTGATTTATACAAAGCAACTCTATTAATAGTCCATCTAATAACATGCAAGATGAGACACTGATGTCTGCGTTTCCTTGCAGTTTCAGTCGTTTTACTTTACAAAATCTCCTCAGGATGATTACTGGTTAACAGATAACACAAATAAGAGTACCTACATTAACATAATGTTACGAATCTGCAGTTTAGGTGTGTGTCGGCATTGGCCAGCCACTTAATAGCAGCATATTGTTTAATCATCACTCCAAAATGGATCAAAACAGAAATAATATCAGTTATATTGCATAATAATTTATTTGGAAAAAAAAGCTTACGTGAAAAAGCAGAGACAAACATAGATATTAGAGAGACAATTTCATGAACATCTACAGGACTGTCTGTCTCAGAAAATTAGAATATTGTGATTTTCTGTAATGCAATTACAAAAACAAAAATGTCATACATTCTGGATTCATTACAAATCAACTGAAATATTGCAAGCCTTTTATTATTTTAATATTGCTGATCATGGCTTACAGCTTAAGAAAACTCAAATATCCTATCTAAAAAAATTAGAATATTCTGGGAATCTTAAACTGTAAGCCATAATCAGCAATATTAAAATAATAAAAGGCTTGTAATATTTCAGTTGATTTGTAATGAATCCAGAATGTATGACATTTTTTTTTTTTTTTTTTTTTAAATTGCATTACAGAAAATAAAAAACTTTATCACAATATTCTAATTTTCTGAGACAGTCCTGTATGTTCATATGACATACTGCCATTCTGCACTTAAAAACCAAATTATGCCCTTAAAGCTAATAAGTTCCTGCTGTAAAATAAATGGGAGTATATTCATAACAAAAATGGATTTCCTTAAAGGAGCTTGAGGCTGGATTGAGGCAGGATTTATGAAAAAAATTTGTATACATTTTAAGTTTTCTAGTAATAATGTCAGATGAAGCGTTCCAAACCAAAAAGAATGAGCCCTCTACCGTATCTCTCCGTTGCCTTGAACAGGCTGTGTGCTGCAAAATGTGCTGCAATTCCGGGCCGGAATTTCCCGCGCTGTCCTGCGGATGTGACGTCACATGAACCTGCATGCGCGTTCTCCCCGTTCTCCCGTGCCGGCTTCACTGTTGGCTGCAGTACCCCCGACGGCCGTCGTGGTGAAGGGTGGCGCTAGTGAGTCTCATTTCTTAAAAGGAGCCTCATGCTCCTTTAACTTAGTAAGTTGCAGACTGTACACATCCCTGCATGCCAGATCTTATTCAGCAATCTTTCCATCGTATTAGCTAGTTGCTTTTGCTGTAAGTAGTTTTTTTTTCTCTCGTCATAAATAGAACCATGTCGAAATTAGTAAAAGCATCATTATAATATAAGCCGTGTTTATATCCACGAAAGCAATATACCCCTACACATTGCAAACAGAATATGACTAGGTGAGGCTTGAAGCGTAAATCGAAAGCTTTGCTATAAGGCTCAGCTCTGACTTCACCTCAACAGGCCACTCCAGGATCCACATCACTGCAGACACTGCACCAATCTGCCTGCCATTCTCCTGTCCCCTTGCCAACTGGTGAGCAAGACCGTGATAAAATAAACAATGACATAATAATTTCTATCATGAGAAAATCATTCTCTTTAAATCCCGTATTTTCAGAGATTGGGGTCAGGGTGGGGTGGGTGGCCAATCTGATTAATTTCAATGTGGGATTTGGGTGCATTAGCCTGAGAAACAGAAAAGTCAAAGCATAGCAATTTGGGTCAAAGATGCTGCCAAGCAAGCCACTACTTTTCCCCAAAATTTCATACTCCTAATACATCTACATGAAATTAGTTTTTAAGACCATGCATCAAGATCAATTCATCTAAAATGAGAGCATTTGGTATATTTGCTAAATTCTGGAGTTTATTTGATTGTTATTTGGGATATTTGTGTCCTTAAAAGATCTATGCTGTAAAGCATTATCCATCCAATTTTTCATGTCATACATATTGTGAGGATATATATGTGTGTGTGTGCGTGCGTGTGTGTATCTTTATTACATTGTGGTCTTTGGTAAAGCCCAATTACAGAGAAGTGAAATGTCTCATCAATGACAACCATCCCTGACCTCATTTTTTCCCTCTTGTGTGCTTATTATAAGGGTGAATTTATAGTATGTCATTTTAGTGTGAGTAAGACATGTCCCATTCTACTGATTGCTTGCATTTTTAGATTTCACTTTCGGTGTCTCAGTTCCACACTATTTATGTGTAATGGTTCCAATTACTATAAAGGGACATGTGCGGATATAATAATAACAATAAAAATTACAAGAACAACAGAAATAATAACAATAATAATATCCAGTCATTTGGCACACAAAGGTGCCTCTGCTGTGCTTCAGGGTGAAATGAGAGAGATGAATCACAAGTCTCTGCTTCCACTGAACCATTTCATCAAACGACAACAAAGCAGAGCAAAAGCAAGGAGCAGCAGTAGAGCATAGATGTATAGGCCCGTCACTGTAACTAATTCAGTTGTTTTTGAATTAAATTATAGCAGAACATACCTTATGCCTGACATCCCCGTTTGAAAGAAAGAACAGATGCTAAAGTGCTATACACTGATGTCAGATCAAAGCAAGTCAAGGGGAAGGGAAGATGAAGACAACAAACAGAGAAATCAATGAGAGAGAGATTGGAAATAAAACAGGGGGAAAACAACACTGGGGCTGCTGGAGCCGGCTTGGATAGGACTTCTACTTAGAGGCTCAGAGTTGCAAAAAATGGTACAACTAAAACAGAATGAAATAAAGAAAAACATTGCCAACATTGTAGACATTTCCCTGCAGAACTGGCCCTTAATACCAGCTAAAGAGCAAGGGCTGTATCTCTGCTCCATCCAATTAGTGGATGTGTAAGTTCCTGGGAGAAGTCCCAACAGACATTGAATAGCACAAAGTCATGCGACAAGGCGACCTCCATTGCAGGCATTACAAAGAAAAAGGAAAAGCAAAACCTATGTGTATAGTGACTTCTCACCTTTGGTCCAATGATGATCAATACATTCAGTTGATTATCACAATGCCAGTCTGAAAGACACAAAAAGTGGAAATGTGCAGTGCACACTTTTTGTCATGCATGCTTGAGCTCAGGAGTCAGTGTGAGCATGCATAGTGTTTTTCATGTAGTCCTCTGATGAACTGACAGCCTGTCCAGGGTGTATTACACCTCTCACCTAATGACAGCTGGGATAGATTCTAGCCCCTAAGCGTGATGAAGCGGGTACAGATTTAGGATGGGGGAAGGGTGAAAGCCATCAGAATTCTACAAAGTGGTGAAGCTGTATTTTGTTAGAATTCTTGAAAATATTTCTTCCAAAAAGTCAAATGTTTTTTGTTTTACTGTGTACAATCTTCATCATGTTGTTTCATTTAGACCAAGTGAAGCAACCTAGAGATAATACTAGTAAGCTGCAAGCTTGCATGGCAGGCATGATGTTCTGTTTTTGGTTTTCTGTCTAGTTACATTGTACATTGTGAATGTACAGTTTAATATTTGACATTGGCAGCGTTTTAATGTCTTTAAGTTTATTCTACCAAGCACCTCTAATCGTAATAATCACTCATCATTTAAGATTTTTTCAGCTCAAGCATTTTTCTTTGGAAGATTAGTTCACCGCTTTCCTTAAGGTTTTAATAATGCACTGTCGTTTTGAACCAAATCAACAATCCCCCTTGTCATCTTGTGCGCTGGGTGCAGATCAATAAGCTCTGAACAGAGTAACAATTTTTTCAATGACCAGAGAAAACGTCTTCCACCATATATGTTGAAGTAATAGAAGTTCCTCAGTGTCGAAATAAATTCATATTTTTCGTTTCCAGTGAATACATCAATAAAATTGCAACAGTAATATACTTCACTGTATACCTGAAAAGGCCTTCACTAAATACAGAGGGTCCTTGACTTTCCTGAGACCACAGACCAGTAGAAAGACACGCAGGTCATCCACATGCTGACTCTTTACACCTGCAATGAAATAAGAAGCACAGAAAGGCAGGGAGACAATATCAAAACACTGCGAATGAAAATCCTGAATAAATAAGCAGATAATAAAGTAATATATCAGAAAATAAGACAGCAGTGACTGATATACGTGTGCAAACCAGATGGGAAATAGTCTACTAAAAATGTAGTAAACCTCATCAGTGTGAAATGTAGCATCATCATTTTTGAGTGAGAATTTGCTCCCTGAACCCTGGATAAAAACATTGCTAACCTAACATCAGGGTAACATCTGTAATTGAGAAGCAGCGCTGTGGAGGACGTTTTTTCAGTAGATTCCAACTCTTATGGCCAATCCTGACATCAGCCAGATAGCAGCAGGCATAAAATTGTGCTTAGTACATAATACAAAATAATACAAAAGGTGCTTTATGGGATCTGTAGGACACCTGCAGGGCACCTGACCCTGCAAAGGCAGCAGACTGTAATGCCCAGCCTAAATGTTTTTCTCCCTTTCTTTTTCACACCTGGATCCTGCCATTTTCCCTTGCAGATCCTCTCCAGTTCTGTCAGGGTGGATGGTGAATGTTGGTGGAACATGCTCAATTGGGTTCAGGTCCAGACTCCGGCTGGGCCAGTCAAGAAAGGCCAGAGTTGTTCCCAAGCCACTCCTTTGTTATTTTAGCTGTGTGCTTAGGGTCATTGTCTTGTTGGAAGGAAAACCTTCGGCCCAGTCTGAGGTCCTGAGGGCTCTGGAAGAGGTTTTCTGCCAGGATATCTCTGTACTTTGCCGCATTCATCTTTCCTTCAATTCCAATCTGTCATCCTGTCCCTGCAGCTGAAAAACACCCCCATAGCATGATGCTGCCACTTTGCTCAGTTTGTCTGGACGGCCAGGTCTAGGAAGAGTTCTGGTTGTCCCAAGCTTCTACCATTTAAGGATTATGGAGGCCACTGTGCTCTTAGGAACCTTGAGTGCTGCAGATATTCTTTTGTAACCATGGACAGATCTGTGCCTTGCCATAATTCTGTCTCTGAGCTCCTTGGGCAGTTCCTATGACCTTGTGATTCCGCATGCTCTGACATGCACCGTAAGTTGTAACGTCTTATAGAGACAGGTGTGTGCCTTTCCTTATCAAGTCCAATCAGTTTAATTAAATGCTTCTGGACTCCAATGAAAGAGCAGAACCATCTTGAGGAGGATCAGAAGAAATGGACAGCATGTGAGTTAAATATGAGTCTCACAGAAAATGATCTGAATACTTATGACCATGTGATATTTCAGTTTTTTCTTTTTTAATGCATTCGCAAAAACATCTACATTACTGTTTTTTTCTGTAAAGATGGGGTGCTGAGTGTACATTAATTAGAAATAAAATGAACTTTTTTGATTTTAGCCAATGGCTGCAATGAAACAAAGAGGAACATTTCAAAGGGGTCTGAATACTTTCCGTACCCACTGTACCAACACTTAATATCAACACATAACATGTTGGTAGTGCCAAAGGATTTCAGACATTGATAAAAAAGTTTTATGCTCTGGAAACCCTGAACATCTGCACAAACCTTCATAGTAATGCATTTAAAACCCTGTGGCCACTTCAGCGATATAAGAGAAAACCTTACAAGTCAAAACTAAGTTTCTAGTTTCAGAGTCTCTTAGTTTATACATTCAAAATCAAAATTCATAAGATAATGAAAATTAACAATTGTGCTCAAATGAAGCAAGATTTATATTTATTACACAAATGATGTAGTGTCACACAAACTAGGAAGCAAACAATTTTGACAAAAATGCCACAGACACACGTGCACATGCTTGAAGGGAGTGCGGCACGGTCAAGAGAAATCCCCTGCTGCTAGATAAGTCCAGATCAGGAGGCTGAAGCAGCTCTTTTAATGCTATTAATAGCATCTTAAAATGAAAGCGCTGGGCATGGGCCCTGACCCTGATCCTAGGAGCTGGTTGTATAAAATGCTCTTACATTTGTGGGATGAATCAGAGTTCATTGCATTGAAATAACTCGTCATTGAGGTTAAAAAAAAAAAGTGTTTCTTCCTTGAAACATAAAGCAGCAAAATAACAAAGGAAAGCTGGAAGCACAGATATGCCAAAATAAGCAAGAAATTTAAAGACATTTAAAAAATAAGTGTTTTTGAATGTATCTTACCTCAGGGAAGAAAAACAAATTGTACAACTCATCTATTGAATGTCCAGAATGACAACCTGCTGTGCCTCGAGGCTAAAAAAACTGTTTGGTTAGTGATGCTGGACCACACTGCTGCATTTGACACTGTGGACCACTCAGTCCTCCTAAGATGTATGGAACAGGTTGGCCAGCAGGGACCTGTGTTGCAATGATTGAGATCCTATTTAATAATACTAATACTATACTACTGTCATTTAGCAGACGCTTTTATCCAAAGTGACTTACATCGGAGAGAACAATCACACGTGGGAGCAATTAGGGTTAAGGGCCTTGCTCAGGGGCCCAAGGTGGTTCATCTCGGTTGCCATTCCGGGGCTTCAACCTGGGTCCTCCAGACCCAAGCCCTCCTCTGTAGCCACTAGACTACCACTCCCCCTATTTAAGGGGGGCCTATTATAAAAAACACGTTTTTTCTTGCTTAAACATATATAAAGTGGTCTCCCCTCAGCCTGCCAACTCAGAGAAGGAAGAAAGCAACCAAATTCTGCAGTGTCTGTACAGCCGCCCAGATGAGCCATCCAGTCTGATGTGACTTCTACGAGCCGTTCAGATTCTGCTCCCGTCATTACGTAACGACAGGAGCGATGCGTGAAAACACGCCCACAACAACTCCACCAGCCGGAGCTTCCACCATTTTTTCGTAGCGGTGTATTGCGTCATTTGCGTCATCGCGTCAGACACCCAATCAGCACAGAGCCTCATTATCATAGCCGCCCGCCCACTCAGAATCCCACATAGAGAAGGAGGTTAGAAACAGGGAAGATAAAGACATGGCTCAGAGGCTGAATTTCTCATTTATTTAGCAAAAACAAATCAAAAGCTTGTTTTTAAGACATTCAAGGCCTGTTTAAAATATGTATTAGATGCCATAATAGGTCCCCTTTAACAAGGTTTTTCAGTTGTCATTGTAAACCTCTCCTCCACTTCAGCCCCTTTGACATCTGGTGTGCCACAGGGTTCCATTCTGGGCCCTGTTTTATTTTCTTTATACATTTTGCCACTAGGATCAATAATTTCACACCATAATGGTTCCTTTCATCTGTATGCAGATGATCTGCAAATCCATCCGCCAGTTTTGTCATCACCAACTTCACTAGATTCCATTCATATATGCTTAGAGGACATTAAACTTTGGCTGTCTCACTATTTCCTCTGGTTAAACGAGAGTAAAAGAGAAGGCATTATATTTACTCCGACTACACCATCCAGTAGCACATTATCTGCTGTTGTCTCAGATCTTGGTCCTTGGCCCCTCACTTTAACCATGTGGTAAAACATCTGGGTGACATTTGACATCACTTTAAAATTTGATAAACAGATCATCTCGGTTGTCAGAACCAGCTTCTGTGAAATTTGACTTCTCGCTAAAGTCAAGCCGTTTTTAAGCCGCGGTGACCTTGAGAAGGTCATTCATGCTTTTATCAGCTCTCGTCTTGACCGCTGTAATGCTCTGTACTTTGGTGTCAACCAAACATTACTAAATCGCTTACAGCTTGTCCAGAACGCTGCTGCTCGTCTGTTGACTAACACCCGGAAACATGACCACATCACACCTATGCTGCATTCTCTTCACTGGCACGCAGTGTAGTTTAGAATCCATTTTAAACTTTTACTATTTGTTATTAGTGCTCTTAATGGCCTTGCCCTGTCTTACTTATATGAGATTTTAAGTTTTCATCGCCCTAGCAGAGCTTTATGCTCTGCTGGCCAACATCTGTTAGAGATACTATGGACAAAATCAAGGAATTGGGGGGACCATTCTTTTGCAGTCGCTGGTCCAAGACTCTGGAACACACTACCATCAGAGTTACGTATTCTCAGCAGTCTGCCTCAGTTCAAGTCAAAACTGAAGACGTATCTATTTAGGATGGCATTTGGCACCTAATAGTCACTTCTAAGGTCATTTTTAGCAATTTGGGATTTTATTTGGGTTTTTACTAGCAATGTTTAATTTTTGTGTAATTAATTATTTATTTGTTCTAGTATCTATTTTTTCTTAAAGGTATTGTGACATGAAAAACAAATTTTTCTTGATTTTTTGTGTTTTGTTGGGTGTCTTAACATCAATTACACCCAAAAAACAACGAACTTTTAACATTCAGTGTATTGTGTGCTTTCTGGGATTTTCCGCATAACTATGCAAAAACGGCGCATCTGGTTTGGTGGCGGGCCGTGACGTCAAGGCCCGCTAAATCACCGCCCCCTCCACCCAGCTCCCTGCCTCCTCTCCTCTCCAGCGCACCATAAAGGCTGATTTATGGTTCCGCGTTACACCGACGCAGAGCCTACGGCGTAGGGTTACGCGGCGACGCGCACCGTACGCTGAACCCTACGGCGTAGGCTCTGCGTCGATTTAACGCGGAACCATAAATCAGGCTTAACACGGAGCTGTTTAGAGCCTCTTTTGTTCTCATCAACGGAGGACAACTGCTAAGAAGACCCGCGGCCACTGACTGGACTTAAGATAAGGGGACACTGCTGCTTGCATGCCTTTATTTTTATGATTGTTTGCTGTGGTTCGCCCTGCTGCTTTTCCGTGCATGCTTCGCCTGTCGCTCCCGGCTTAACTCTCCGACGCCGCTGTTAGCGTATGGGTTGGGTTGGAGGAGGTTGGGAGGAGGAGCGGGGCAATGATTGACAGGAAAGGGGGAAAAGGAAGCGTTTTTCACGGCGCAAAAAAACACTGTCATAAAAAGCCAGGAATGGAGTACTAGAGTGAAGTTTTTCTTGTTACACTCTTTTAGACACATTTGAGGGATGTTGGCCAAGACTTTTAATAGTGTTAAAAGCATGTTAAAAATGATGTCACAATACCTTTAAACTTATGTGAAGCACTTTGGTCAACCTTGGTTGTTTAAATGTGCTATACAAATAATGATTGATTGATTGATTGATTATCATTGTGTCAACAGCAATTAATTTCTCTCTTTAGCGCTGAGTTCTATGCAATTTTCTTTAATTTTTTGACCTTTGATTTCAGGAGGACATTCTGAACATCATAATGCTTCAATCAGTATCTGTGCATGTGCATATGTGTGTACCATCAAGACCACAGATATCTAACTGAACAGCTTCATTAATCTATTGGATGGCACAGGGTAACACAGAGAACAGAGCGTGAAGGGCATGGTCATAAACTGTCTAAAAAGGAAAAGCAAGACGAATCAAATGTAGTATCACGACATCACAGATTAGACACACTCTGGCAATTAGCAGCATCTCTCAATTCAACACTGATATAAACTGCTACAAGTGAGGTTTTCAGGCAGCTAACTCGTCTCCAGAGAAAGAGATTACTGTTTAAATCACAATTATGTGAGAAGAATGACTTCATTTTTTTTTTTAAATCACATGAAGGTCAAAACTATACTTAAACCAGAAGTGGCATCACAACAAACAATAAAATTACACTACTTGTGTTGCATCTTACGAGACAACGTTCTTAACATTTACTGCCAATCAGGAAATGTACAACTTTAAGAGATACGGTATTTGATTAATTTTGATTGCGTAATTAATTCCATACAAATGCTTTTTATACAATGTGGTAACAGCAAACTGCTTGTTTTCTTCACCCTCCATTGATTCAGTTTACACTGCTCAAAAAATTAAAGCAACACTTTTTAATTAGAGTATAGAATCAACTCAGTTAAACTTGTGGGATATTGATCTGGTCAGTTAAACAGCACAGGGGGTTGTTGATCAGTTTTAACTGCTTTGTTGTAAATTAATTAAACTACAGGTCCACCTGAGGGCTAACAATTAGAGTCTAATTATTAGACAATCTCCAAAACAAGAATGGTTTACAGGTGGAGACCACATTTTTTTCTCCCTCTTATCTTTTCTAACCGTTTTTCACTGGTTTTGCATTTTTCTAAGGTCAGAGTCACTGCATGAGGTGACACCTGGATAATATAGAGGTTGCACAGGCAGTCCACCTCCTCCAGGATGGGACATTATTCATGACAATGCCAGAAGAAATGCCGTCTCTCCCAGCACAGTCTCAAGACAAAGGATGACAGGCACTTCCTTTAGCAGAGCTGGACAGGGGTGTCCTAAGCCTATTAGCAGGACCGGTGTCTGCTGCTTTGTATAAGGGGAAATCGGATGAGCACTGTCAGAGCCCAACAACATGACCTCCAGTAATTCACTGAGGAAAATGCCTTTGACCAAACAGTCAGAAGCAGACTTCATGAAAATGGCCTGAGGACCTGATGTCCTGCAAAGCTTCCTAACCCTGTTCCTCGGGGCACATTGGCCTTCAGCTTGCCCTGCTCAAACACACCTGAGCCCCTGCTCTAGTAGACTCTAGTAGTGCTCATTGCCTGGCACCATGGAGCTCGGTTGGCATTTGCCATAGAACACTAGAATTGGCAGTTCCATCACTGGTACCTTGTGCTTTTCACAGATGACAGAAGGTCCAGCCTGAACAGATGTGACAGATGTGGAAGGGTCTGGAGAAGTAGTGGAGAACATTACGCTGCGTGTAACATCGCTCAGCGATGATAATTTGGTGGAGGGTCAGTGATGGTCTAGGGAGACATATCCATGGTGGAACGCACAGACCTCCACAGGCTAGACAATGGCACCCTGACTGCCATTAGGTATCAGGATGAAATACTTGGACCCATTGTCAGACCCTATATTGGTGTAGTGGGTCCTGGATTCTTTCTAGTGCACCACAATGACTGACCTCATGTGGGGAGAGTATGCAGGCAGTTCCTGGAGGACTGACTAAGCCCCACACCCACCTGACCTCAATCCAATTGAACACCTCTGGGACATTTTTGTCTTGGTCCATCTGGCACATCAGACTGTCCAAGAGCTCATTTGTGCCCTGGTCCAGATCTGGGAGAAATTACCCCAGCACACGTCCATTGCCTCATTAGGAGCATGCACTGGCATTGTCAGGTATGCATACAAGCACATGGGGGGCAAACAATCCACTGAGTACTATTCTCAGTTGCTACAATGACTGTGGCAGGGTGCGTGCCACGGGGGCCCGACCGAAGGACGGAGAGACACAGAGCTTCGTGCAGACCCTTTATTTGTCACACAAAACACCCCAAAACAGTGCAGAAGCACACAGCATGACAGCAGCTCCTCCGACCCCCTTTGCTGCTGTCCAGCTCTGCCTTATAAAGGCAGGCCGGGTGGAGGCGTGGCAGCCACTCAGGTGGATGGGACACAGGTGCGTGTCCCGTCAACCTCTCCACCCGGCCACAATGACATTTCAATGCAAAGGACTGGACAGCTATGTGATTTGTTCACTTTGTTTTTCAGGATGTCTTTGAATTAAGGACTGTAGGTTGATTTCCACATCACATCACTCAGTCCACATCAGTATAAAAATCCAGCCTGAGTTTTTCGAATTGAAATTTCATTTGTTTTTAAAGTGCTTCTTTCATTGTTTTGAACAGTGTATCATTATTAGCTGTATGTGCTGAACCTGATTTATCCCCCCGGTTTTATGTATGCGTACACGCACGCACGCACGCACGCACGCATCTACTTTCACTACTGCTGAAAAGGATACTATATCAGTCGTTGATCTAAAATAAATCTGCCTAACTAAAGTGAATGCTGAAAACAAAAGCACAAGACCATTCACATACAGAAAATGCAACAATCTTTGCAGCCCTGAAAACAATTCTGAGTCAGACTACAGAGTTTTCAACTCATCTGAGTAATCGAACAGTAATGGCTACTCCTCTTTCAAGTATAACAAAGGGAGAAATGAGTGTGGAAAATTAGTATTACTTGCAGCTACTGTGAAACACGGTGATAAATGGCCTTGAGCCCAAAAGCTATTTATCAAAGCTCCTCACGGTGTGCAGCGGTGCTTTCTGTAGGCAGTAATATACTTGGGATGGCGATCATCTTGCAACGTCAAATTTAAAGTCCAAGTTGTTTGTAAGGACAAGATATACATAAACTATTTTATTCAAATGAGAGATGACATAGAGGAGAGAAGGGGTAAAAGTCTTAGTCTTACTGCAACAAGTGGACAGCCTTGAGTACAGATGTAAAGGCATGATAACATATAGAGGTCCTTTTACTTAGACTTGGAAATAGCCTGAGACTCACAAGACCACTGTTTATGAACAGTGAACACAAATGTTTCCAGGGCAACATCGAAGGAGTATCTACTCAACTTTTATCTCACTGTTGAAAAATTAATCAAGTAAATGCCGCCACTATTAGCCACTTGCTCTGCACAGAGATGCTGGATATTATTAGGGGACAGAAAAAACATTAATTAATCAGAATGTGTATTTATTTCCATATGTAACAGAAACGTTTAATAAGTTAGTGCTGTCTGCTACATGATAATGCCAGGTGTGAACACGGTTTATAGCTAACAAAGCAGATAAAGGGAAAAGCCTAGTCTGTATCTTTATCAAATAAGGTAAAACTGGAAATTTGGATTTTGAAAGGCATGTTTCCTCCCTCTTTTGTGCAAAATGTTTGATTACAGGACTGCAATGAAATTTTTGAAAATATGTCAAAGGTGTATAAGATACTCTGCATGGTTAATAAATGTGGAATGTCTGTGCATAACTCATGAAGAAAAAGACACAAGGAGTCAAGGTACTTCTGCATATTAGGCATTACATATCAGATTTTGCATTTAGCATCCATCCTACTGTAGGTTTGGGAAGTGTGCAAACCAACAGTGCTGAGATGTTAGACATTTCAACCCTTAGAATATCATTACACAACAAAATAAAAATCCCAGTGTTTACAATGCATACAAAAAAGAAAAGAAAATATGCCTATTCAATGAGATGGACAGATCACTGCAGTAGCTGAATGAATGAAATTTAGATTTTGAAAGGCATGTTTTCTCCCTCTTTGTGCAAAATGTTTGATTATAGGACTGCAATGAGGTTTTTGAAAATGTGTCAAAAGGTGCATACGATACTGTGCATGGTTAATAAATGTGGAATTTATGTGCGTAACTCAAGAAGAAAAAGACACAAGGAGTCAATGTACTTCTCAGCGCTCACCTTGGCTCCATGTCATTGACAGCTACAAATCAACCCAGAAATCTTGGTGTAATTATTGACTCAGACCTGAACTTCAACAGCCATCTAAAGTTAATCACTAAATCTGCCTATTACCATCTGAAAAACATTGCTAGAATTAAGGGGTTTCTGTCTAAACAAAACATGGAAAAACAGTTTCAGGTTGGATTATTGCAATGGCATCTTTACAGGCCTTCACAAGAAATCTATCAGGCAGCTGCAGCTGATCCAGAACGCTGTCGCCAGAGTCCTTACAAACACCAGGAAACTGGACCATATTACACCGGTCATGAAATCACTACACTGGCTTCCAGTGAGTCAAAGGATAGAGGTTAAAATCTTTCTGCTGGTCTACAAAGCACTGAATGGTCTTGGACCAAAATACATGGTTGATCTGTTAGTTCCTATGAAGCTCCCTGACCCCTGAGGTTCATCTGGATCTGGTTTGTTGTGGTTCCCAAGAACCACAACCAGGCAAGGTGAGGCAGTGTTCAGTTATTCTGCTCCTCACCGGTGGAACAAACTTCCTGTAGACCTGAGGTCTGCTCCAACTGTCAGCTCCTTTAAATCAGGCCTAAAAACATTACTGCTTACTGAAGTGTACTCTTAAATTAAATACTTACCTGCTGTACTCTACTGCCCTTACTTTTTAACAACTTGGGCTTTTTATTATTTTACCTCTTTTCTTATTATTTTATTTCATTTTATTTGTTATTTACTGTTTAATTGAGTCTTGCCGCTTTTAATGTTGATGTAAAGCACTTTGAATTACTTTGTTGAATTGTGCTATACAAATAAACTTGCCTTGCCTTCTGTTGCAGCTATTATGGTGCATAAAACGAGCGCACCCATCCTGCAGTCCCCGTAGTTCTCAATGAACTGATTACCTGCGGGGGGCGTGGTTAATTTTTACAAATATTTGTCATTCATGTTGTATGTCACTATGTGTTTTGACCGAAAAGTAAAAACCAGAAACAAATTATCTCATTCATTTAACAAACATGTCATGCAACACCTTCTGCATATTAAGCATTACATATCAGATTTTACATTTAGCATCCATCCTACTGAAGGTTTTGGGAGTGTGCAAACCAACAGTGCTGAGATGTTAGACACTTCAACCCTTAGAATATCATTACACAACAAAATAAAAATCCCAGTGTTTACAATGCATACAAAAAAAGAAGAGAAAATATGCCTATTCAATGAGATGGACAGATCAATGCAGTAGCTTGATGACAACAATGTGAAGCAATAACAGTACCTGAACTCCTCAAGAATTCAGTCCAGCAGAAATTCTCAGTCACTTCTGTATGGATACCTTGAAAGTAAACATATGCATGTAAAAGGACCAGTACAAAGTATTAGTGATCCATGTACCATTTGTGTGCATTATAAAACAAAGCTTTTCATGGGATACATATCTGGTGGCAAACGTAAGAAAAATATGTTTTCACAAGTAGAGGCTCAGCCATGCAGCTGGGCCGGGGACTATTGGCTAATTTGTAAAAGGACACTATTTGCCAAATAAAGCTACTAGTGGGACGGAACATAGAAGAGTGATTTAGACTGTTCTACATGCCACGGTGGCCAGTGGCAAGGGCAAATGCAACTCCTTACTACAGAAAGTGTAATAATGGAAGAAAAGGTATTCATCAAAGCTGATTACTGTAACACTTAAGTAGTGATTCATAGTTTGCAACATCAGGTTAGAAAAAACAAACTTAAGCAGCTTACCTTGGGGCTGGATGTAGATTTTACCACTCTGGGAAACCTTCAAAGAATGACGAAACAAGAAGAGGGCTGTAGTTAAAACGACTAACTGAAAAAAATAGGGCTTTATATTGATCAGTAATTACTGGCAATGTATTGTTATACAACATACTGTCATACAAATGATATTTCATTGCTAGTGTCTGTGCAGCTCTTATTTTGTGGGCTACAATGGAAGTAGACATTTACTGTCCTTCGTGCTGTGAGCATACTTAAATACAATACAAACTTTAAGGACGGAATCCCATAACTGGTTGCATAGATAATAGAGGTAGTACAAAATAAATCATAGGAGGATGGAAAATAAATTGGCTGGACGTTATCGGATTCATACGCCGTGTGTGTTTTGTGTCAGAATAAAAAGCCAACTAAGGTCCCTCAGCGTCTGTCTTGTCGGCCTGCTGTCAACACTTTAATGACACAGATAAAACATGCCACTTGCCTCAATCTGTAGCCTTTTGCTGGAATCTAATCTGAAAATAAAACAATGTAATGTTTTTTTAATTCTGTCTATTGAAAGACAGGGCCTGAAATTGTGTTTGTACAGTAAAAGCCCTTCTGTAGTCTTTTTGATAGTTTCCTCCTCCAACTGTCTACTGAAACAACAAAAACAAAAAACTTTGGGTTCCACTACTTGATTTGCCCCAACAACATTATTGTAAAGTTAGTTATACGTTTAAACAATGAGTCAAAAAACCGTTTAAATCTAAATATTCCACAGGAGATCCACGCAGATGAATTCCTTTAGGGGCTGTGGCATGGCCGCACGTCATACTGATGAGTCAGTTATTAGGTACATACAGAAAGAAATGTACTGTATATAATTGAACTGTAATAAACATACTGGAAAGGTGAAACCATAAACTGTTTATGCAATGGAAGATGGTTGTAGGCTCATGGTCTCGAGTCATAAAAGTCAACAAAAGAGGCTCATTAAACTGTAATACCACTGTTGGCCATTAGGGCCACTAGACTCCTCCTCCCTGTTTATCCCTATTTCAATGATCAATAGGAGCGCAAATAAGTAATTCTTCCAAACAACAATGAATTACTGATGCTTGACACTTTTTAAGAGGGTTGGTTTATTGGAAACCACCTTCCCCACTGCATTTCTCGCCTGATAAGAGGTGTTGTCCCTTATAAGCTTTTCAGTCATGCTCTGCATCTGATATTTTCACTCTGACTGGTGAACCACTATGCAGATGTGAGAGGTGAAGCACTGGCCTCTTTTTTTTCTCTTCTGTATCCTATTTTGAGCTTGTTGCTTTAATGGGACTTCTCTTTTTTTCTTTTTTCCAAGTGTCCTTTTCTACCTCAGTTTCGTTTTTTATTTTAATTTTATTTTTTCCTATTGTATTTATACCGGACTGCTTTGACAACAAAATTTCCCTTGGGGGTGAATAAAGTAATCTTTTGTATTCTATTCAACATGTATAGTGGAACACAATCAAGGTAGCCATAACCACATTCTATGATTATATATGCTATAAACTGAATGATCTATGCAGTTGTAAAAAAACACAACAAAAAATGTGTATAATCATACCAGGAATAATTCTGCCTCTTCTTTCAGTTTGTCAGTAAATGCAACAGCAAACCTGAAAAGAAAAGAAAAAACACTCATTATCCCTGCTGGAAAGGGCCTTTATCATTACAGGCAGAAAATTTAAGTTATTTTACAAACAATGCCAGTTTTGTGAACAATAGTAAAAGAGGTAATGACAGTAAAATGAACAAAAATGTCTGAAAGCTGAGAATGTGAGAAGAGGATCTATCGTGGATTTGGTGCACAGGATTTCAGGATGAATACACAGCACAATGAGAGAAATGAGGGGAATGTAGAGCAAAAAACAGCAGGGGATGTTTGCGTATTTTGTAAGTACGGAAGTGTATTATGAAATGCATCTACAAGCTCTCCAGTGATAGAATTAAACAATCAATATATGCGTGGGCTAGCTCTAACAGTACCAGATGTATGAACTGAATTATTTTAAATTGAAGGAGCTGGATACCCCCATACCCCCAGGGTTGTTGTTTTTCCCAACTTGACCTTACCAGAACTTACTAGATAAATTAAGTACTATCTTTTTTAATCAAAATCGGAAGTGTTAGTCTGGTGGCAAATGGAAAAACATCACTAGTTAAACTAGGAGAAGAGAAAATACAAACTGCACAGCTGAAGTTAACTTGGACGAACTGAGAAAGTGAAAGTGTCTTTAAAAATACATGCAAACGCAAACTGAAAACCACCATCAACATGATAGAAATTGTTAGGAACAACTGAGGTTTTAGGGAAAATGTGCTTCGTTTTAAGCTTGTATTAAACTGGAACGGCTATATTACACATTGGTATATCAAAGAAGGGACAATCAAAAGAATAATGCCATTAGAGGTTGTCTTGATTTCATATGACCAATGTGAATCAAGATAAGCATGTGGTAACATATACTTCCTTTTCCCACTTCAACAGCTGCAGCAAACTTCTATAAAAGCAAAACAAGTTACAGTATGAAATATTATTGTAGTTCAGATGTACAAATTATAAAGCAATAATGGCTCCGGGATGAATCAGAGATATATCAAATGACGACGGAGCTGTGTTTAAATCACTTTCACACGAGTTTGATTTCTTTCAACAGCTGGCACTGGTGTAATTACTTGTAGAAGTTACTTTTCCTTCATTCCTACAACCTTTTATTGGATAAAAGTGGCTAATCAATATGAAGGGTCACAATTCATGAACATGTATACACTCCTGATCAAAATCTTAATATCACTTAAGAAATTGCAAGAATTTGCATTTTGCACTGCTGGATCTTAAGAAGGTTCAAAGTAGACCTTTAACAAGCAAACAGAAGAAATGGGAGCAAGAGACCAAAACTTTTGAGCAAGCAATTTATTGAAAACAACAATTTAAATTAAATGGGCTGATCAAAAGTTTAAGACCACAGCACAAAAAAACCCTAAAACACCCTGAAAACAGAAATTAGAGGGTGAAAAAACAAACACTATCACTTCAAAAATGAATTCAGGGATGCTTGGATGCGACTGTGTCTAAAAGGCTAGTGGTAAGGTTGTGCCAAATGTGAAGATGGCTGCATAAAGGGCATCCACTGTCTGAAACTAATGTCCATTTTTGTAAACTTGTAACTTTGTAAACTGCCTTAGCAATCACGAAATCTTGACAAAGTGATTACTTGACAGAAAATGACATGTAATCCTCATTTTTGCAGATATTTTGGCTTTTAAAGGCTGTGGTCTTAAACTTTTGAGCAGCTGATGAACAGCCCAATTCAGTTTAATTGCCGTTTTCAACAAATAACACGCTCAATTTTTTTGCTCCCTTTTTTGCTCCCGTTTAGTAGCTACAACCTTCTTAAGACCCAGCAGTGCAAAATACAAATTCTTACAATTTCTTAACTGGTCTTAACATTTTGATCAGAAGTGTATTTCATTTCTTTCTTTTCAAAACGGTAACTGAAGCATAATCACCTGGCTTTCCGTAGCACCTGCTCCATAACCACACGCTTCTGTTCAACTTTCACATCTTCATTGATGTCTGTTCCACCGAAAATCACACCAAAGGGCACTTGGACGTCTATTGTAAAGGGAAGAAATCAGACTAATGTTTATGGGATATGTAGCTGTATATTTAGCAGATCTACTGTTATTCTACAAACTAAAATGACAGAAGCAATGAGCGTTTGAGAAGTAAATTGAAGATGTAACAGGAAGCATGTTTACCCAGGAGTAGTCTGCCTGCTCTGAACAGATGAATTGCCAGGGCAGCCTCAAAGGGAGGATTTTGAGATATTAGATTGTTCACATCAGCAGGAGACACAAATTCTCCTGCATCTCTGAGCTCACAGGTGTGTCCTGCCGATTCAATGTGAGACCTAAAACAGAGAGACACATAAAACAGGTGTGAGTATGGATGAATCAAGCGTCACATGATGACTATAGAACATTTGCTTTGATGCAATTTGATGCAAAGGTGTTTTTTAATATATGGTTGATAATTTTGTATGAATGCCAGCCAAACAAGTTAATATGCATCCCTTTTATATAAACATTAAAAAAACGGAATATGCCAGTTATTTTGATAACTGTTCAGAGCACATTTTCCATATTTTCTCAGATTCTTTAGGATGCAAAAAATAAAATCAGTGACCGAAGGAAATAATTAGAGTGAAGAACAACATTCTCAAACGAATTAATCTAGGATAAATAATCAAAGCATATACTATTTAATTATGTAATATTAACAATTTTGTAATATTAACAATTTTTCACTCAGTATTTATGCTTTTTATACTTCATGAAGATTACACTAGCAGTTATTACATAGTTTTAAAGTGTCGCACTCAAGGGGGGGATTTTTTTCCTTCTTTTTTCATCGTGTGGTAGGCTATATCTGGTTTTGCTTAAAAGGATGTGTGTACTTCCTCCGTCACTGACAGACAGAACAAACATCACATGGTTGCACAACGTGAGACATGGTAGTGAAAGCTCTTAACGTGACCCATAATGTTGCAGCCGACTCACTTCAGCAACTGTACAACAAAGTAGAAAAGTTTACTCTAACTCGTGTTCGGTTTCTTAATTGCACTGGTAACTAGTTCATTATGCTATTGTCAAGAAAGATTCTAACTGATTAACCAATAACTCGAAACAGCTGTTGCAGTCAGGCTGTCGTAAAATACCTTATTCTTTCAGCTGTAGTGCGGTTCCCAGTTTTAGGTTTGAGACAAGCGAGAAAAAGTAATTTCATATCTTCACTAAAGACTGCACTGTCGAGCCAACTTGTGTAAACCAGGTGGAATGAACAGAGCAAGCGGGATCTCTGGGTTTAAGCTGGCTCGATACACTGAACTCTTGTCACATTTCCTTGATTCCTGCCTGATGCTTTATAAGGTAAAGCCGACAAAACAGCCTGGCAGGCGTGCAATGTGTTCCAGTCCGTCTGCTATAGCGCTCCCTGGAAACACATGGCCGCAGAGGTTTTGTCTGGTGGCTTTATATAAGCACAGCAAAAGAGACATCCAGAACATACTAAAAATAAAATAAAAATGTGTTTGGACAATTTATTAACGCCATATCCCAATGCATGGGTGCAGATCCCAGGGGGGGCGGGGGGGACATGTCCCCCCCAATTTCTGAAAAACATGAATTGTCCCCCCAAATAAAACTACCATAAATTATTCAAAATTAAACAAATGTATTTTCAGACTTAAAGGTTGAATATGTAGAATATTTATTAAAAATATATTTCTAAAAAAAAAATACATCCTGCACTTGCCTTTAGCCCCCCTTCATGCATACTGACTGTTTTACTTGTTTAATTGTTTTATCTTTTGTATTGTGTTTTAATGTCTTTTTGTGTATTTATATAACTTTGTTTTTTTTCATCTTAGCTCCCTCCCCTTACCCCCCTAGGCTGCACTTGTAAATAAGAAATTTGTTCTTAATTTGCTTGCCTGGTTAAATAAAGGTTAAAAAAAAAAACATCCACAGTGCGTTTTGAGGTGTACAGAATGAAAGCAATGGGTCCTCTTTTCTTTTTAGAACTGTTTACCACCATAACTGTGTTAAAACATGATCAGACAATTTAAACAACTTGTTTAGGGCTCCATATTTCATCCATATATCAATTGATCGTGCATAAAGTAGTCCCATAGGATAAAAGGAAGATGGTGAGAAGAATTTGAGATGAGTAGACACATGCCCAAAACCCTTAAAATTATGATTTATGAATATAACAGTTAAGTAAGCAGTGACACACACTGTTGGCTGTTTAGGACAAATAAACAAGAAAGGTAAGCACAATACATGATTCCCTGTACAGTATTTTTTGGCGAGCCTTTACCAATTTATGGCATGGTATGAGTTGCATATTGGCAAATAATTAAAAATTAAAATCACGTTGGTGTCCCCCCCCAATCCTGACATCGGATCTGCACCTAGGGTTGCCACCTTTCAGAAATAGAAATAAGGGACGCCCTGATTTCAGCAGCGCAGGAGCCAAAAGAAAAAAGCCCCCAAACTACTAAACTGAATAAAAATGTGTTTATTTTTATATAACATTTTTATATAAAAAAACCAAAATGCTTTGATTTCAAGTTTAAAGTGCTTTAATAGCATTGAACTTGCATGACTGTACAGACAGACAACCATACTAGCAACTGAAATAGCCTCCTATGCTACTGTATGTCCACATCAGCCCAAATGTATAATATAGCCTACAGGTGAAGAATATGGTGTAAAAGTTAATTTATTTCAATAATTCAACTAGAATATGATGTAAAAGTTAACTTATTTCAATAATTCAACTAGAATATGGTGTAAAGGTTAATTTATTTCAATAATTCAACTAGACTATGGTGTAAAAGTTAATTTATTTCAATAATTCAACTAGAATATGGTGTAAAAGTTAATTTATTTCAATAATTCAACTAGAATATGGTGTAAAAGTTAATTTATTTCAATAATTCAACTAGAATATGGTGTAAAAGTTAACTTATTTCAATAATTCAACTAGACTATGGTGTAAAAGTTAATTTATTTCAATAATTCAACTAGAATATGGTGTAAAGGTTAATTTATTTCAATAATTCAACTAGACTATGGTGTAAAAGTTAATTTATTTCAATAATTCAACTAGACTATGGTGTAAAAGTTAATTTATTTCAATAATTCAACTAGAATATGGTGTAAAGGTTAATTTATTTCAATAATTCAACTAGACTATGGTGTAAAAGTTAATTTATTTCAATAATTCAACTACAATATGGTGTAAAGGTTAATTTATTTCAATAATTCAACTAGAATATGGTGCAAAAGTTAATGAAAATACGGTACAAATCGCGTCCCGTATTAGTTCAATACGGGACGCAACATTTTTTTCTCAAATAAAAGGACAATTCCGTATTTTACGGGACCCCTGTCCCAATGTAACGCAAATAAAAAGGCATCACGCTGCAGCGGCACTTCCTCCTTCTCGCGGTACACCGCATGCGTAGTTTGCGCAGATTCCTATAGCGTCTGGATGGGCCGTCGAGAGCGTCACTTCCCCGGGAACCAAACTCCCTTTTAGTTATAGATCTTCTCTACAGCGACGCAAGCGTGACACTTGGTACTGAACAACATGTCACGCGATAGTACTGTGACTGTTTTTTGTTGACTTCCAGTTCTCATTTCACAAAGTATTGACACAGAGCGAACTAAACATTTTGTCACCATTATTTAAAGGAGACCACAGGGAGGCGTTTCACTAATTAAAGGTAAAGTAAAATAAAACACAACATGTTGTTCTACAGCTAGCTTTACTTTCTTCAAGTGTTTGTTTTTACTTGTGATTTAAGAAAGGAGCTCTTGTCAGATAACCAAGTGTTGTCATTAGTGCACTGCTGACAGGTTGCTCTTTCTACACAGTAGTGACAACATTGAGTTTAGTTGCTTCAACCTCATCTTTTTTTTTTTTTTTCCACAGGTTTGGAGTCAGTATTGAGGAAGAGATTTATTTCCCTCAAGTTGATTGAGAATGGCTAACAACAGGGATGTCGACGAGAGCACCCCACTTTTGGACTCAGGAAACAGACCTTCACCTCCATCAGTGTTCCAGGGAAGGAGATTAGCATGTGCAGCAATCCTGCTGGCTGAATCGTTAGAAAGGATTGCATTCTACGGCATTACATCTAATCTGGTCCTATTTCTAAATGGTAGTCCTTTTTACTGGCAGGGCACTCAGGCCAGTCAGGCACCCCTGATTTTCATGGGGGTGACCTACCTGATTTCACCATTTGGAGGCTGGTTGGCAGATGCATATCTTGGGAAATTCTGGACCATAGCTTCAAGTTTGATCCTGTATTTTATGGGCATGCTATTTTTCCCTTTCATTTCAAATGAAGATACCAGGATACATCTATGTGGAGAAGAGACAGCGTTTCCCGTGCAGCCTGCTGAGTGCTTGAGTACAAACAGCACCCCTCCAACAAATGTAACTTGTCCCATTCGTGCCCCATATTGTGGTGCACTCGTCTACAGTGGACTCTTTTTAATTGCATTAGGTGTGGGCACTGTGAAGTCCAACATCACTCCATTTGGGGCAGATCAGGTAGAGTATAAACACATTTCCATTCACACCTTACAACCTTAATTAGATAGAGAGAGAAAGTAATGTTCTTGTTGGATAGGAATTGTGATTTGTTATCTGGTCTGTATAAGATTGGGTATGCAGTGTGACATGGGGGTCAGACATGTGACTTCATGTCTTTTGTACCATAACATTTCAGTACGACATGCATGCTCGTGATAATCATGGACATTTATAAGTACAGTCATGGTTCTTCACATGGAAATTATTGCCTTATTTTATTTATTTTTTTGTAGATTTCTTGGCACTAGTGGCGTTTTTTAATGAAAGTAGGTGGACAGGAAACGGGTATAGAGAAACAGCAAAGAGAAGCAGGCCGGGACTTGAACCTGTGCTGCTTGCACCAGGGCGATAGCCTCTGTAAATGGCGCCCGCTCAAAACACTAAACTATCCAGAGCCCTGTCATTGCCTTATTTTTACAGATTTGGACATTTATAAACTTTTGATTAATTTTTATTAAATGCCTGCAGGTAAAGGTGGTGTGTTTGGAAAAAAAATATATATATATATAACTCTGCACAAGTCTTGTCAGATCTGAGTTCCAGAGAAAGTGCAGAGAAACCAGCGTTTAAGTGCATCAAATTTCCCTTTAGATTCTGAGTATGCTCTCCATGAAAAAATACCCTCTAACTGTGGCCAAAATAGATATTTAGCTCCTTTTGTGGAAAGGATGTCATTCTAAATAGCTTGCTTTTGCTCACATTATATGTTTGCACATTCAAAAACCTTTTCCTTTACATTTCTCCCATGCTGGCCAAATTTGTGTCATCTTTCTGTTTTATAAAAGCAGGCACTTTGACACCAAGAGTTGCAAATGTTACCTGTAGATTTTATATTTTCAGGTTCTTTGTGACTTCTCTGCATTAAATGGTCGGCTCTTGGGGTGACCCTCCCAGTGTGGCTGTTTTCACGAAGGCCTTAGAAAGATCTTTACATAGTGGAATGTTGGCAGTACAAAGTTCAGAGGCGAAGGAAGAAAAAAAAACCCAACAACTTACAGCTTAGAGTTTTTATGATTTAGCTTTTATACCAACATAATGAGTTTGACATTAAACTTAAAAGTTGTGACTTTGAGCTTTAACTGTAAGAGGCTCCACAAAAATGAGGCATTTATCATTCTGGAATTAGATATTTTAATCAAAAATATTCCTACTTTTAAGGACTACAAAATATTTAGACAATATGACATAATTGTAACTATAACTGGAATTTTTCATTCTTGGATGAAAATCTTTTGCAACGAATCACCGCCTGATGTATTTACCCAATGGACATCACCCAATTCAGAGTTCCCTCCATGGATATGCTTTGTCAGGCCTTCAGATGACTGACAATTGTTTTCCCCTTGTTTTACACATGATGTGGTGCGTTTTCTTTTCTCATCATCATCAACATAATCATCACCACAGTGTAAAGAATCTGATTCAAGAACATAAAAGGCTTGTTTTAGATAATTTCTAGCAAATTTGGCTCTACTGTTTTTGAATATTAGCAGGGGTTTCCACCATGCTGTAAACCCTCTGTATTTACATTCATGGCAGCATCTCTACTCTTAATTGTAGATTTGAGAATAATACAAAACTTCAGACCTTTTTATCTGTTTCAAATGTGCTTAAGTGAGCTGGAAATGGGCAACACCTGGTAAATGAACTGTCCTTTGGTCAATTATTCCCAAACTTTTGAATCCTTTAACATTGAAGCACTTTGCATAAAATGATTTAAATATGCAATATATTCGTGAAACCTCTTAAATTAAAGCTGAAAGTTAATGCAGTGATCAAATCTGTGTTGCTTAGTTTCCCACACATTGTGGAGGTGTATCAAGGTATATGTTAAGTATTTAAATAAGACAGATTCAAACTGCAAAGCAATGATCTAATTTTGGCCTTGTAATCTAGAGTCTCTTTTTCAAATTGTGTGGTTTGAAGATGTAACAAATGTACAGGCACATTATATTCATATAACTAACCAGCTCTTTTTCTTTCTTTTTTCTTTTCATGAATCTTAATCTTTTTTTACTGATTTTAATTATGGCATTAACTACAAAGCTCTAGTTTTGTGTACCATTTCTTCTTTGCTTTTTCACTTATGTTAGAGCATGATGTTAGTGCATTTTTATTTTAGTTTTTATTTTAGTAGATTCGTT
Organism: Cololabis saira; assembly: GCF_033807715.1. NCBI lineage: Eukaryota > Metazoa > Chordata > Actinopteri > Beloniformes > Belonidae > Cololabis > Cololabis saira. The sequence continues at coordinate 21,184,463 of NC_084595.1, forward strand.
TTTGTCATAAACAAACTTCTGTCATTCTCACATTCACACAAACATTTTCACACCTCACCCAACAATAATGCTTACAGTTATATTTTGGTGGTAATTATGTGTATAAGAGGGAGAAGAAAACAATCTTATGACAAACTGAAGTCACTATTTCTAATTGATTAGCCACAGGATCATTTGCTAGCAAGATTGTATCTCAAGAGGCTCTAACAAGAACTGGACAAGGTCTTCAAAGGGCGCTGGCAGGGCGAGTTTCATTAATACATGAACTAATTTCAAAACTTTCACATTAATTGCAATGCTGCTTTTCATAATGTTCAAACAACCATGGTGCATTGGAGTAAAACAAAGTGAAAAGCAAATGGAATGCTTCAGCTGGTTAATTAACAGTGTTATCTGGGCAAAAAGACTCAATTCAGTACTGTTACTTTTCTCTCATTTTGAAGTCTAAAATTCATCATGTGATGGTATCATTTTTCCACTAATCTAATGATATCCAGATAGAAGTCTGAGCTGTGAACATCAACTTGAAACTAGAATTTCCTGTTAGATTTGGACTTATTGTGGTCTTAGAAAATAATGTTTCCCTTTTGCATTGTAAAAACCAAAAACCGCAGTGTTTATTTTAAGTTGCAACTTGAGCATCATTTGCAAAATATTGCTGTTTTATGAAGCATCTACCATGTAGACCTTGAAGTTAGCACAGTGTTATATCAAGATTCATACGGGAGGAACATTTGTACTGCAAGTTTTCTTGGTTGTCTGTTGTGCAGAAGGGGATTTTAATGTTTTACCTTTTTCCTCTTCTTCAGAAACAGAAGTAAGAAATTAAAAAAATAAATAAATAAATAAAATAAAAAGAAAGAAAAAGAAACAGAAGTAAGTTTTAAACATAACATTTTATTCCCTTTCAGTTTGACTCAGTATGTGTCATATCTATTGCTGGGGACATGTATATGACCTGCAGCCATTTAAATAGGGCCAAACCTCAAAATGTATTTTATTGTATGATGTAAAAGTACAAGGTACTGTCACAACCATAAAATAAAATCAGCCACAATGATGTAGCAATGATGACAAATTCTCTTTTGGTTAAAATTCAAGATTCAGTATGTTACTATACCCTTGCTCAAATTGACCTTCATACTGTGAGCTATAGGGAAATCCTGTTTGCCTCCCACAGTCTAATGGGAAAACCTGTTTTCAGAACCACTATGGGAATTTTTTTCAAAATGTTTTAAGAGTATTTGTTTAACTCTTGGTTCCATTCATGGATCCTTGTAAAAGTGTTCTATCTGGAAATTGAGTAGAAAGATGTTCTGGATTTTCTTCTTGACAAATATGTACAGTAGTATACTTGGTCAAACATGGACCGTAGAGTTAGACAGGCCATCTGTGATGTTACCAAATAGGCTGCAATGGGTGGGCTTAGACTCAACGTTAGATCATTGATACTTGGGTCGAACACAGGTTTGAAGTGCAGCGCCAACAGTACTGATTTATCATGCATATTGGCATAAAATCAATAACTGCAACAAAACAGTTACAATCGTGTGTTTCTTTGTAGGCTTTTCTTTTTATTGAAGCTTTCATCCAACATTTAGCGTGCCATCAGAGCAGCTGCATTGCTGACCTGTCACTGGCAGAACAAACCTTTGTCCCATCTAAATATAAACGATGCTCTGCTGAGTCAAGTAAAATGGCAGCATACACTTGGGAACCACTGTGTTTGGTATAGCTGGTATACTTAATAAAGTGGTGAGATTATACACTGTAAATACTGTACACACTTTTCACTTTACCTAATAAAATGGCTAGCAAGTGTTTGTTGTAGACTGTTTTCACTCACCTCCGATATCACAGAGAGAAAAGGGTCTTTTTTATTCTTATTTTTTTTTGTGTTGTTTCCCTTCAAGTAGGGCCTAATAGTCTGACACTTGGACTGAATCTTTTTCATGGTGCTTTGACCTCAGTCAGACTATCAGAATAGACAAAAGACTAATGACATTAATGTTGGTACTTAATGTGGCCAGTACAGGTGTATAGGGCACTGACTAGGCATGGGAAATTCAACCAAATTGTTTATTGTGGGGGAGGTCAGTACTGCATTATTTTGTTGAAAAGTTCCTGGAAAAAACAAACAAGCCTTAAAGTCAGCAAATGTTGTTCTAAAACTTGAATGTACTTTTCCATCATTAATGTGTAAATAATTAGTACAATTAAGGGCACTGATACAATCTCATGGCGCATCAGAGCTTGGCTTTTACACTTGTTGCTGATAACAGCTTAGATGGTCCTTCGATCTGTGATCCAGACCACACGGACTAGGGCTGTTCGATTAATCGATTTTAAATCGTAATCGCGATTATGTAATTAGAAAGATGTTAAAACGTGAAAATCGTAAAATCGATTTTTCACTTTTTTTTTTTTTTTTTTTACCTTGTCTGCACACATATTAATGATTGATGGAAATACCTCTCAATACAAGCAAATGTAATGACTGACATTACACACCTCTACCTCCTTCATGGGTTGCATTATTATTTAGCATGCAAAGACCCAGTTTAGTTTAATTTGAAAATGTCTTGTTTTATTTAATTGGAAATATAACTTACTGTATGTTTGCAAGTGCTGATTTGCTGATTTTTTTTTTTTCAGAGATAAAACTTTATATTATATTTTTTTAAACTTTTTTTCAACTTATTTTACAGAGTTTTGCACTTTATTCATTCAATTTTGGTTTAATAAGAGCAAAGTTTGCACTTAAAGCCCAATGGGGCAAATGTTCAATACAAAAACAGCATATTTGAAATCATTTCTTTGCCTTTTGTCAATTCACAAAATAATCGTAATCGAAAATCGGATTTTGAGAGAAAAAAATCGAGATTTTATTTTTGGGCAAAATCGAACAGTCCTAACACGGACCAAAGAAAAAAAAAAGATGTGAAAGAATGCTGTTGAATAGCAATTCATAGGACAATTGTACACACTTTCACTCCGTGGTCATCCATCCCAGAAGCCTAAGAGGCTACTGAAGTTGATGTCTCCTCTGGACAAGGTTAATTGAAGGCTTCGTTTCTGATCCGTCAAGTTTTAAGTGGTGTTTTTGACGCAGGATTTCCAAAGTAATCCCTTGCCCATGTGGCTATATCAGCTGTGGATGAATGATGGTTCTTGATGCAGTGCCGTCTGAGAGATCGCAGATGTCCTGCATACGCCTGCACCTGTGCTCTTTACTCACGGAAATGCTCCCAAATTTCTTGAACTTTTTCATTCTGTGATGCACATTAGGAGGACACATTTGCAAACCCTACACAGTCTTTCCTGTGAGGAAAATTGTTTTTAAACACATGGATGGTTTCTCTCATGCATTTGTTGACAGACTGGAGACCTTCTGTCCACCTTTGATCCTCGGAGATGCAGTCTTTTATGAATACTGCTTTTTTACAAAATTAATGATTTAAAACAAACTTTTCATATCAATCTTTTTTTAAACATCACAAGATGATGAAATATATATATATATTTTTTTCCTTAATACTTTAATATAAGATAACTGGAGTCCTTTTCTTTGTTCTTGAAGAAGTTTGAACTCTTATCCAAAGCTTTTTTGTCATAATTTACCAGTGGGTAGTTTGAGGCTTATAAGCTGACATATTCATAGTTTTTAAAGTCCAGACAGGTGGTTTGAGAGAGCAGTGCAAGAAGCCATCAATGTTCTATGGGAAAAACAACAGGTGGCCTCGGGTATCACCTAGATCTTACAAGGCCAGCTTGACTGTACTCCTCAGGTGGTTTCATGCCTCTTGCCAGTCAATCTGCATCCCTGAGGTCAAAGCTGGACGCAAAACATCTTCACTTACTCAGCAAAGTTGTGAACCGCAGTACAACCCTTGAAATAACAATAAACACGTTTTAAATAAGAGCCACATGAGCAGTCGCTCTTACAAACTGAAGCTGTGTTGAATTATACCAATAACAGCATTAACCTTTGCTCAAGCTGATAGTAGCCTTCTTACATAAAGGCAGGAAACTAACTAACTTGCTTACCAGATTTGGAAATGTTTTTTAGCAAGATGAAAAGCTGTAGGAGACTGCAGATTAGACATTGCATACATCGTCACAAGTCATTAACGTTAAAGCGTAGATCAATGTGTCCTTAGTCAGATCAAGCCGGGGGTATGGCATCCCAGACTATTTGTGCTGGAACTGAAAACTGATAAAAATGTGACTTACATTCTCTCTTTAACAATAAACAGCAGCATTTTGGATGCAACTGGTAACTGTTATCTTTTGCTGTCTCTAATCGAAGGTCAAAGACAGAGGACCCGAGGCCACACGACGTTTCTTCAACTGGTTTTACTGGTGTATCAACTTAGGAGCCATCCTGTCTCTCGGATGCGTGGCCTACATCCAGCAAAATGTCAGCTTTGAGGTCGGCTACATCATTCCCACTGTGTGCCTCGGAGTGTCCTTCCTGGTCTTTCTCCTGGGACGGACTGTTTTCATCACCAAGCCTGCTGATGGCAGTGCCTTCTCAGATATGTTCAAGATCCTGGGCTTTGCCTGCTGTTCACAGAAACAAAATGAGCCTAGCCTGCTCCGGTGAGAGTGGCCTGCCATGTCTGTGTGTCACCTATTTCAAAGTTGTTTTTTTGTTTGTTTTTTTTCTAAATCACAAAACAATCAAATGTTAGGCAGCTGAAGTGATAAAACAACAAACTTCACCCCCACATTAACAGTGGTTAGGTAAAGCAATTCAAAGTGAAGTGAAAAGCATTTCAGAATGTTGGACAATGATTGTGAACCTGAGTAACAGACGTCTCTGTCAACATTGTCAGCTGTGTTAGATTATTCTGTAGTTTATTTCTAATGTGAGCAGCAAAGCACCTAAAGCATGCTTAAATAGACCTTTATCTCAAATCCTTCTTTGATCCCCCTCTATATTTTTTTTTTCCACTGGTATATGCATTCATCTTCATTCCCTGTGGTGAAATCTTATTCTGAAGGGCTAAAACTTGACTTTGAACTGAAGTAGCACAAGCGTCTCCAAAACTTGACATTGAATATTTTAAGTTGGACAATCCTCCAGCCTTTCAAGAATTCCTTATTAAAGCCATTTCTCCAGAGATGAGGATTAGAGGCTTTAGTACAAAGTTTCTTTCCTATCTCCAGAAGTACTATTATTAAAGGGTAAGATGTTTTTAAAAAAGGCTGATTAAATCTCCCACTTCAAGAGGTTAGTCTAATTTTAGCATATTTTGTATCTAATTATTTTTAAATGGATTTTATGCTGTTAATCACTTTGTAGTATTTAAGTGTTTTAAGGGTTTTCTTTCTTTTTTTTTTGTAACTATGAAGCAACAAACCAACATTACTAGACGGTGCCAAAGTGACCCACGGAGGAATATTTCCAGAAGAAAAAGTAGATGAAGTGAAAGCACTGGTGAAAATCCTTCCAGTCTTCTTTGCCCTTATTCCGTACTGGACTGTGTACTTCCAGGTAAGAGCCACCTGTATTACACAAGTTTAAAAAATATGACATTTAATATGCACATACAAGCTTCCTGCATGCAGATGCACACAGATGTCTTAATGTGCAGTAGAATTATTTTCGTTTTCAAAATTGCCAAGGATTGGCTTTGCACCGGAGGCCCTGTTGGTCACAAAATAGAGAATTGCTTTGTGCTGAGACTAATCTCCTTATTGTGTTGCAGATGCAGACAACATACATCCTGCAAAGTCTCCATCTGAGGATTCCTAATGCAGCGCCAAACACCACTACCGACGGGAAGGTAATCAAATGTGGAAACATCCTTAGTGTCTGTTTGCTAGGACTTTAACTGTAATATGAAAGTATATGTACCGATGAAACAAAGCAGCATGGGGCTGTAAACCTTCATCATAAGTAGTTTTGAGCTTGATTTTTCTCTGTTGAAAGTAAATGAGTCATTTGGTCACTGACACACAATGGGAGGCAACAGCTGGAGGCAGCAGGAAAGGCTTGTAATACCGTGGGGATTAAATCAGAACTACTCAGACTAATACCTTGCAGATTAGCAACCTGGCTGTTGTATCTCTCCACAGCAGCGCCTCCACCTGATGCTTTCTGGCGATTGATGCTGATGTAACTCACTTCCACAGATTGTATGTTTAGTTCTGGTGGGTTTTGATGATTGCCTCGCCTGCTCCACGTTTTACATGACTATTTCAGAGGTTTAAAAAACGATTACAATGAGCAGACTAGTTGTATGCATTTTTTTTCCATTTCTGAACAGGTACGCTTGACGTGGTAGTGAAATGTACTGAAATGTGAAGTGAAATGCCACACAATCAAACTTAAAAACCCCAGTATTGTACAGATGCCACGCGAAGCATATATTATGTGCTTTCTTATATGTGCTGCAACTTGTAACGCCATGAAAACAACATCTTTTTATTGGCTAATCTTTACAAATAATTCCTTTTTATGATTAAGAACTATACATGCTCTTAATATTTTCTTGACATACTTTTGTTTGGTACCAGAAGAGGAACTAATCCTTCTCTGCTACCAGCCGTGACACGCCTTCTTAACATCAAAAGGGAAGTGAGATTAGATGCCTGTGTGATTTGCTCCCTTACCTCAGCTGGCATATTTCACTGGCTAACATGAACTGTCTCCTCTATGAAATACTAATACTAATGACATCAGGCCATGGAAGGAGAGAGCTATCGTTATTTTTATCAATCACAGTAATTTGATAAACTGTCTGTACTAACTGTTTTGTAGTAAAATGGGATTTTAGTTGAAACTATCTCTTTTTCTCCATGGCCTGTTTTAGATACATTCTTTGAATAAGTTATTTGCAGTCCATGTTTAAACAGAACCTTCCTCTGTCTATATATTACATGAATGTAGTTCCTTTTGCATATAATTGGGCTCACCCACCTACTTATAAAAGGTTTTCTCTGTCAAAGACGTCCTCTCACTTAGAAGTTCCTGTCATTTTCAATATGGTAATGTGCAAACAAGAAGGAACCATTCTCTAAGGCGTCGCTATAGATTGCTAGCAGTTACTTCAAAAAATGGAAATTCAATTTTGGAATAAATTATGTTATCAGAAGTGTTAACCCAGGGACACATCAGAAGTGCAGGCACTTGGAATTTGCATTGCAAAAAAAAAAAAAAGAGTTACAGTAATTTGCACCATTTCATCGATTCACTTTGTGAGATATTGCCTGCAGTTGTAGGTGTGTGATATGCTTTACAGTGTTTTTGTTGTTTCTTTTTTTTTTTTTTTCTGGTTCAAATGTCATCCTGTCTGTTTTCCCTGATTGTGTTTTATAGAAATATATTCTTTATACACACACACACACACACACATATATATATATATATATATATATATATATATATATATATATATATATATATATATATATATATCAGGACTGTCTCAGAAAATAAGAATATTGTGATAAAGTTCTTTATTTTCTGTAATGCAATTTAAAAAAAAAAAAAAAAATGTCATACATTCTGGATTCATTACAAATCCACTGAAATATTGCAAGCCTTTTATTATGTTAATATTGTTGATTATGGCTTACAGTTTAAGATTAAGATTCCCAGAATATTCTAATTTTTTTTAAATAGGATATTTGAGTTTTCTTAAGCGGTAAGCCATGATCAGCAATATTAAAATAATAAAAGGCTTGCAATATTTTTGTTGATTTGTAATGAATCCAGAATGTATGATATTTTTGTTTTTGTAATTGCATTACAGAAAATCACAATATTATAATTTTCTGAGACAGTCCTGCGTGTCTGTATGTATGTATGTATGTGTGTGTGTGTGTGTGTGTGTGTGTATGTATGTATGTATATATATATGTATGTATATATATATATGTATGTGTATATATATATATATATATATATATTAAAAACAAAGCATACCCACTTACATTGGAACACACAATTTATGACACCATGTCATGATTTATTAACAAAACAGCTAAAGTGCAGAAGTATTTTTTTGAAGTAATGGAATGACTCGGGAGCTTATAAAAATCACCTTTAGTAACAACAACTTGAAATAGTTTTTTTTTTTGTATGAGCATCATTGTGGAAGATTATCATATTTATTCTGTCATTTTCTAATTGTCCCGTACTTTCACACAAAAATACTTTTTTTCTTCTTTGTTTTTTTTGGTGCATGAGTTTCTCTTACAGTTGCAAAATATTGTATTGCAGGATTGACAGACAACACAAAGGGACACTTCATAAATACCAGGAACACTCACAATAATGAATTACTATAGTAGAGTTAATATCATTACTGAAATCTTTGTTAATCCACACATGAAGGTTACAGACAAGTGAACCGGCGATAAATACCAATAGACAACCCACTATTTACTCAATCTACATTAATTTTACTTTGGTTTGGCTTAAATGTGAATTGAATTAATCTTTTTCTTTTCATTAGTATGTTTGGTTTTGACCACCTGGGGGTGCCAAAGCAGTATCAAGACTGAATTGTGCTCATTTTATACACATGCTCACTATTACAAAAACACTTTGAACTGTGCTGGAATGTGTTTTTTGTTGTTGTAGTCATGCTTTGTTGCTTGTATTTTGTCTCATCTTTCTCCTCTGGATCCCCCAGATGACATTTCACTTCCCGGCTGCATGGCTTACCATGTTTGATGCAGTGCTCATCCTCATGCTGATTCCTCTGAAAGACAAAGTAGTTGACCCCATCCTGAAACGCCGCGGCCTCCTGCCCTCCTCTCTGAAGAGGATTGCAGTGGGGATGTTCTTTGTTATGTGGTCGGCCGTGGCAGCGGGTGAGTGTGCCAGCAGACACAGTCTCAGTTATGTTACCCACCGTTAAGTCGGCCAACACGCCAAGACCATAATAAAACCTTTCTTAACCGCATGCAGTAAATGTCATTCAAGCTTTCAAGAAACCATGCACTTTTAATTTTAACACTCTTTTCTGAATTAAAAAAAAAAGTTATGTGAAAACTGTCACAAGTGTGAATGATTAGTGTTTATAGTAGCTAATAATTTGTTTAACTAATGATTGCATTAAGTCTTGCACATAGTTTTTTTTTGTGGGACTTAGAAGATGATCAATCACAGAAAACATCCCCCTTCCATCTGGACGCATTTATTTATTTCTTTACGTGCATGAATCAGCATTCTCCAGTCCTCTCCATCTCCTGTCAGTTATTTCTGAAATAAAATCTCAGGTTTGTCAGTGGATATTGCTGCACGGATATATCCAGGCTAAAATGTTTTTATAGTGATAAAGCCCTGAAGGCAGGATAAAAGCAGACTACTAACTCTTCTGAAAATCAATGTTCATTATATTTTCAAGAACCAGTGCTTTTCATTTTGCGGGTGTGTAATACATCCTCCACATGTGATATGAACAGATCCTGTCACAAGTGACCTTTAGATATTGACTGATGGGCTTTCTCCAGTTGCTAGTTGACTGTTAAACACGCATTTCATCGGATTTGACAGCAGTTAATAGGAATAACAGACAGATGCTTGTTTACGCAAAATAAAGATAAATTAGGTGTTAAACCAACAATTCAGTATCATAAATAAAACAAATATCTGCAATTTTGTGTTAATTTCAATGTTTTAAAGCTTTTCACGCATCGATTCCATTTAAATGCACGTAAATTCTGGCAAAATAAATTCAATGCATTTCCTAAAGCAATTTTGACTTTTGGAAGTGGAGAAAAACGTTTTTACATGGTGCTGTGGTGTGGGCATTGGTCACAGAATAGTTGGTGAATGCACAATTAGTGTGCAATACAGTTCTGACCTAGATTTGAAAAGTCAAATCAGACAAGAGCATCAACTATTCACAGTACGATGCATTTTAAAACAAACTATTGAGTCCCTATTAATACTGTACATGAAGCGATAATTGTCTCATCTTCTGTACCATTTAGGAACTACATTTCTGTGCTTTACATTCATTCAGTTGCACACATTGACTCCTGAGAGCTGTGTTACAGTACTACTACATTTAGAACTGCACTCTCAGGTGGCTTTATGTGCGTTCTCAGCACTTTTCTTCACCCTTCAGCAAGCTGAACTCGTGTGTCTAAAGACAGACAGGTGGACACTGCTAAATATCCCAGCGCAAAATGTTTTGCTCAAAGAATGGCCAGTTGAACACATTAAATATGTACACAGCACTAACCCACACCACTGCTGCTCACCTTTAGAATCACTTTCATCATCGGGGAAGGTGGCTCAGTTGGTAGAGTGTTCGCCCATGAACCTGAAGGTCAGTGGTTCGAACCCTAGTTCTGCCTGTGTCCACCAAAGTGTCCTTGGGCAAGACACTGAATCCCCCGGTTGCTCCCTGTTGTCAGGCCAGCGCCGTTGTCTATGGCAGCTCCGCCGACGACCGGTGTGTGAATGTGTGCGTGTGTGGGTGAATGTTTGCAGTGTAAAGCGCTTTGGGGCTGTAGGAGTACAGCTGGAAAGCGCTATATAAGTGTAAGCCATTTACCATTTACCATCTTGTATATGGAATAAGCAGGAATTTGGCTTCTATAGTGCTGGAATATTTCCTGGGGATTCAATGCTTATTTGTTGACACCTGTCATGGTGACCTTCCCATGCAGTGCAGAGACACATTTAACTTTTTCTGGTCATTTACTGTATATACAAAATTAGCCAGAGACTTTGAAAAGTTGCACTTACGTAGGTGTTTTTGTGGAAAAAAAAATAATAAAAAAAAATATATATATATATAAATAAAAAAATAAATATATATATATATATATATATATATATATATATATATATATATATGCCTGAGATGATGGATGGCTTATATTATTGCATATCCAGATTACAAGGCCACAACTCTTTACAAATTAAGCATTAAGCAAGTGAAGTTATGATAGGAAGCTGTTTCTGGGAGTTATCTAGAAATAGCCACTCGTTACACAATAAGAGCTATCGAATAAAGCCTTAAGAAGCCGGCAGCAATAGATGACAAGCACTTGGTTGTTATTATTGAACTGTCTGCACTTTTCCATTACAAACAGCCAGAACACGAAAGCAAGCAGTTGTGATCTTAATGAAGTGGTTGGAAATCCTTAAAACTAGCTTAATCCTTAATGGGATGTCAGTGAATCACTTGATTCGGGCTGCGTTTGAATGTTTGCTGGTGTCATGGGTATCAAAGTGATGAAACAAGTCTTATGTGTGTGTGTGCGTGTGTGTTTATGGCTACTTGAACTTTTATTTTATTTTTCTGTCTCAACTGTGTGTGTGTGTGTGTGTGTGTGTGTGTGTGTGTGTGTGTGTGTGTGTGTGTGTGTGTGTGTGTGTGTGTGTGTGTGTGTGTGTGTGTGTGTGTGTGTGTGTGTGTGTGTGTGTGTGTGTGTGTGTGTGTGTGTGTGTGTGTGTGTGTGTGTGTGTGTGTGTGTGTGTGTGTGTGTGTGTGTGTGTGTGTGTGTGTGTGTGTGTGTGTGTGTGTTTATGTTCTCATTTATGTTTCCACCCCATCAGGTATTTTGGAGACCAAACGCCTGGAGATTGTCAAATCAAATGGTACCATTGACCAGGTGCTTGGCAATGTTATCTACCACGCAGCAGATTTGCCCATATGGTGGCAAGTGCCTCAGTATGTGCTGATAGGAATCAGCGAAATCTTTGCCAGCATTGCAGGTACAGTTGCTTGACGTCCTCAGTTGGAATGCATGTGTAAAAACCTCTCAGATAACCCAGGTAAAAATTGGGATTCAGACCAACAGTGAAGCATACAGTGATTCATTGAATATACTTTATGCTCTCAGGTTCCCTGATTTACCGTCACGCTGATTTGTTCTGAATACATTATGGACTAAATCCTATTGCACCCAATTTTTTACAAGTAGAATACAATGAAGAGCAATGTCTAAACCGGTTTTGAGCACTTTTGTTTGATTCACTGCGAGGCTGCACCAGCTTAATGTGTTTGTTGGTTGTCGTCCACTGTAAATAGCCCAAGACATCAATTGATCATTGATTATCTGATTTTCTTTCATTGCTCCCAGCCATCGTTCAGTAATATGGCATTTTCTAAATAGAATATGGACAAAGTAACCTTTTAACAACTGAAATTATGAAAGCTTTGTCTTCACTTCAGGCATGTGCCCAAGCTCACATTAACGGTGTTTCTCCAAACAGATACTCTGGACAATAGATACAGTTATGTGCATTAGACTGAGCCGTGTAACCCCGGGAAGAAGTCACAGTTATTCACGACATAAAAAATTAACTTCATGCTGAGATGTTTACATTAATCACAGTGAACTTAAATATCCAAGCAAATGAAATGGTTATCCCGGCGAGTCCCCTCTAATACACACATAAGCCCGAATACCCATGAGAGAAGCCCACGTACCCAGCTGACTGTGAACACACTGAAATGTTACTCATTTCATTAAAAATTGGGATGCTGTAAAAAAAAATGAGAATAAAAATATAATTCAATAATTCACAAATCCTTTAATCCTTAAGTATCTGGGGATTTCATCATCTACAGTTTATAATTTTGAGAGATACAGAGAATCCATAGAAATCTTTGTACACCAGGGACAAGACTAAATACTAAACATGAATTGACCTTTATGCAGATGGCACAAGTCTGGAGTGAAAATCCCTCATTGTGTCTCATTTCATATACATCTGTTACTTCTATGTGGTACACTGTGTGCTGAACATGTTGCATCTAATTTCATAGTGAGCAAGTTTGACAAGGTCTCATTGTCTCTAATTTCTTTTAGCCATTTGTGCATTTGTTTGAAATGATGATTGCCTTGGATGGTTGCTCCTAGCTGCCACACTTTTTTGCTTTGTGTTTATCCTCTGTCAAACCTCCAACCACACATCCACTATTAAAGATAATAGATTAATATGAATAAACAACACTGCAATGTTTGGAGCAGGTTTACCTGGTACTGTCAACTAACTGGTACAGTATGTCTTAGAGTGTGTTATGTGTCTTATATGTAATATAGTACATACATGATATGTTTTAAACAATTCCTATTTTTTTTATTTATTTATTTTTTATTATTTGTTTTAAACAATTCCTATTGCCACCTAGACTACATCTTTCAAGGAAGATCTTGCATAATTGATAAAAGAAACCATATTCCGCCAGCAAACCTTGTTCTTAAGGACAGCATGGCTCTGTAGTTAGAGGGTTTACATGCTAATATGGCCCCTCTGCAGGGCAGATGTGCCACTTACTGAAAACATTTGGTGGTTAATAGATGTGAAAATACAACAATATGACACAGACTGCTTAGCACCTGAGATACTGCATCAACGAAAGAGAAGGAAGACATTTTGCTCTCAAAATCAAAACAGTCAGTTTCCAAATGTTTTTTAAAAATTATGTTTTAAATGAGTATGTTTAATATTTTCTGGAAACCTTTGAATTTCTTCAGCATTTTATATTCAGTTTTTTTTACTATTTTCCAATGAATGTGGTGTTTAAATAATTAGCAAATTATTATTTATTTCGTTAGTGTACATTTACAGTGACAACATTGTTGGTAATGCAGTTTTAAGGTTTAAACCTTTTGTCCCCTGTTTCTATGATCTCACACCAGAAGATGCTTAATGGCTTAAATTCATGTGAACAGCTTTAATCTCCTTTGTGCTGAATGGATTTCCTAGAAAACACTACAATCCATTGACGAGTTTGTTTGGAATATTCACTGAAAGCTTACAGGAAGGTCACAGGTCTGATTTCAATCTAAAGTGAATCTGTCCGTGCCACCCATAATCTTTCACTGAAACTTTAGTAGAGTACTTAAAAGTGACAGCTCCAAGTTCTTTTTCTGCTACATTTTGGGTATCTTCTGGAAATTACACACAACAGGCTGGTTCTCATTTCTTGTAACTCTAGCCTAAAGTAGATCTGCCATTTCATTAACAGCTCTGATAAATAGAAGCGCATTGCACCAACAACGCCTTAGAATGACAAAGCGAGTTACTCTCATGCTATATTGAATTGTGACTGCACGGTGTTAAATGAACCGATTTCAGCATCAACAGCAACAACATTCTTTATTAAAAGAGGGGAATTTGTTTTTGTCAGAAATGCAATATCTGAAATTTTGTAGAACAATGGTGGTAACTGTAAGCCGTGTCTGTTCTTCAGTATACACTGCACCGCTGAAATCTACTTCTATTTATCCGTTTCAGTCTTTTCTGTCTGTGCTTTTCCTAATATATTTCTCTTCCTCAGCAGTTACAGCCTCCAGCCTCAATTATCATTGTGATTCGAGTTTAAGGCCTCCGGTCATAATTCGAGTCATACTCTTATTACAGCAGATCATGTTGTTGTGGGCGCTTTTTTATAATGTAATGTTTTCTTTATTTCCACAAGAGTACGTCAGAATGAACCATTAGCATTAAGGATTTCTTTTCCTTACCCCAATGGAAGGGTTTTTCAACCCATTCCAGTCCCCCCAGTGTTTCATAGATGGTGAATATCGATCGTTTCACTGTAAAATATATAGATATAGATCTTTTGTTTGTTTGTAATAAACCGGGTTATTCTGTAATTCTTGATCCAGAATTCTGTAAAGCATTTGCAAGTCAAATTCAGCCAAACAAAGCCACAAGGGCCTTTGCAGTTATATCTCTCAGGGATGACTTGAAGGGAAAATGACAGAGTCGTGACATTTCCCTTGTACAAAGGTATGTTCCTGTGTAGCTGCATTTGGTTTGATTCCATCTGTTTAACACCTTTGGTGCCCTCCGATTTCTCTTCTGAAATGTGTTTTGGTAGTAATTTTGGTGGTAATTTCCCACATATACATCCAGTAAATGCCACAAGCATTTGTCTTTTCATTTGTCACATGTCCCTGTTAAGTAAAAGTGTTCCCTACAATACTTTTATCATGAAACACATTTAGTCTGAGATGAAACTGACGGCCATCACTTAGGCATCAGATTTTTGTCACGGGAAGAGAATTGCAGAATTTAGCCTCAGGATACAGGGCTGATCTGTGCTGTTCCCCCTGCAGTACAGAGCTGCGTTTCAGCTGTACTCTCTCCTCAACTATCGCAGTCCCCTGTGATATACAGTATGTACTATAGATATTGAGCAAGGTTTGTTGCTATCCAAAGGTTTGCATGACATGAACGAAGGTAATTTCATGTTTCCTACTGAGCATCCTTCATGTCCTCAGCTTCATTCACCTAAACCTTCGAGGAAGGTGTTAAAAAGCATACATATTTAACTGAATTTGTCAAGATGGATGTAGCAATAACGTCTGAACTCAAAGATTAAATGTTCGAGATGGCATGAAGTTATCAGTAGAATCTTGCATCAAGACAGAGGCAGATCAGAGAAAAAGAATCTTGGATTCTTTTTTTCTTTTTCTCTTTGATCCTTTGTCCAGTTTCCCAGTCCTTTCCTGTCATGACACAAACACTAACCACTAAGTTACAAAGATGGATGAACACTGGTATTAGATTCCAGTCCATTGTAACACTGTATTACTCCACCAAAAGAGAGACAACATTTATGCCATCTGTCCAGCAAAGCCCTTGCCCATGTAGCATAACACTGTTTTGCAGGCACCTGTGCCCTGACGGTTTGTTTGTTAGTTACTTTTTGTAATTTATGTACTTTACCATATGAAATATATCCACATATATCAGTATTTCAACTGAACTAAGACAGATCTTGTTATGCTGTTTGTTGCAGGTCTGGAGTTTGCTTATTCTGCAGCTCCAAAGTCCATGCAGAGTGCCATCATGGGGCTCTTCTTTTTCTTCTCCGGGATCGGCTCCTTTGTGGGCTTTGGTCTGTTGGCCCTCGTCTCCATTAAGGAAATCGGCTGGATGTCATCCCACAAAGACTTTGGTAAGAGGCATGACTTATGAGAAGACTTACTGACAAATCGATGCAGTGTATGTTTTTATATTAACAAAGGTTGGTACAGCTATGGCCAAATGGCTTGTCCTCCATTTGGAAGGTTGCTGGTTCTATCCCTTGGACCCACCACATGTTAAGCCCCTTTTCTCGTCTCGACTCCATTTTTTAAGGGTTTTCCACTAGGTGATAGTACCGGTTAGTATCGAGTAACGTCACCAGGCTGCAGGCCACTGAGGCCAGAGACTAACGTCTCACAACTACATCACACTCGTTATATTTAAAACCCTGCTTTGGTACAGTGAAAAAGACAAGCAAACCTACTCCCTGGTGCAATGAGGAGGTCCACACATTTCTATGGCTTGAGGCCAACAACCGCATCAAGACGGCGCTCAATGGAGCAACACGGATCAAGAATGAAGCCCCACCCACATTGAGGTGGCACTGAACTGTAACAGAAAACGACTGAAACCGAGGCGAAGCGTAAACTGTATAATGGAAAAAGGGGCATTAATGTTGACCTTATGACAAGACTGAACACCCACACCAGCCCACATACTGATATTTACAATAAATATTAATGCAAATATGCCATTTCCCATAAAGCATCATTCAGCATGGAGGAGAAAGTTCAAAGGGTATAGAAAAGGAAAAAATATTGATTTGATGCTATGGTTTTTATTTAATTACAGGCGTATAAAGTCAACATATTTTGAGCTTTGTTTTGTCAGATTTTCCTCTCAATCTTTCCTTTGTTAATATAAATTCAATAAATCCAGTCCTGCATTTCAGGCCTGAAGCACATAAAAAAACAAGAAATAAATAAATAGGACAGCGATAATGAAAGGGGTACTAAAGAGGCATTTAAAAAAAATACATGATTATGTTCTTAAAGTCAGGAGATGTCATCATGTAAATGTAATAAAACAAATTTCAGTGCAAAAGTGCAACAAAGGGGGCCTACCCTAGGCATCCATGATCGGTGATCCCAGTGATGACTCCACATCAAGCGCCATCATTCATCAACAGCTGATATAATCACAAATCCAAGTGATTATTTTGGGAAAGTTTTGTAAATACTACAATACGGAGTCAAATTTACAAATGACACATGAAACATCAATGTATGTGGGCTCTGAATCATCTGGGATGAACTGTCACACAGTGGTCACAAATCACACTGTGTGACTGGCCCAAAGATGAAACAAAACATTTGGACTGTTATCAGCAACATGTTCAAATCACTTGTCTTGGAAAAAGTGATTTACACGTATATCAATGTCAGCATTGACAACTACCTTGAAGACAGCATCTTTTCCAGGGGCAACAGGACAGTGCAAAAGCACATTTGTTACACACGACAAAGGCGTGGCGGAGGAAAACAGAGGGTACTGGGCTGTACTGCATACAGTCCAAAACTGCCCTTGATAGATGGAAATGTGGAGAATTTTTCAACAAAAACATGTTTAAGTAATTTGAGAAGGAATTCCAAAGTGGTAAAAAGTTTACTTTTTCAACATTGGCAGGTCTTGAATTCATATTGTCTGCAATAAAACCAACATAAAACTGCTCTATTTTTTTTTTAAATATTTATTTTAATTAATTTTAACTTTAATTAAATTTTTATATGGAATATTTCTGGGATGTTCCTGATATTGCCCAGAAACAAGCTATTAATTGTCATAAGTTTTTAGTGTATGCTGTTGACTCATAGTATGAGGGACATTATTCTGAATTGCATGGAAAGGGAAGAAACCAAACTCTATCACATGCTGTTCTGAAAACAAATTATCTCATACATGTAGCTCAACATAAATCGCTCACATACACAACTGAACTGTGCTCACATTGAAACTACTCACACATGAAAATCTTTCACACAGCTGAAAAATGATGTGCTTTCAGTTGTGCACATGCACAACTGCATTACATTCATAAGAACTGCTGAAAAGCTTTCACACTGACGAGTGAAAACTGCTCATATACAAGGTTGAAAATCCATCCATCCATCCATCCATTAGCTATACCTGCTTTTTCATGTTCTGGGTCATGGAGATCTGCTAGACTCTATCCCAGCTCTCTTCAGCGAAAGGCAGGGCAACAAGGTTGAAAATGTTCCTCGCATGTAAACACACTAATCACACAACACAATGCAAGACACAAAACTCGGGTCATTAATAAACTGAAAAGCCCAGAAAGAAGTTCCGTGTAGTCAATGACCACAACAGGAGGAGTGGCAGAGGGAGGCAGCTGGTCATATTTGTGCAACACGATTTGGGCAAAGTCGCTATGCAAATGTCCTCCATTGGCCAACTATTCTGACGTTGGTGAAGCCAGCAAGGCCAATCCAGAGAGACACCAGGCCATCATGTTACATGGTACCAATCGATAACGCCTCCCAAGTCGTCTTTCCTCCCCTCAACTCGCCTTCAGGGACCAGAGAGGCAATAACACGCCCCACATTTATACTGCCCATCGTGCCTTAAATACAAGTTCTACATCAACGGAAAATAACGGGGTCTAATCTAAAAACGCCCCATTGCCACGTCATTTTCTTTTGTTTCATTTGAAGAAGTTCTGCCATTCTTTAAACACTTCTAAATACGTTCTTCAGAAAATGATCAAAGTGAGATCCAGGTGCTCGATCTTTACTCACAAAATTCTTAAAGGGTATTATTATCAACCTCTAACATATTCAGTTTGTTGAAGTAGAATCAGTATATAGAAATTAATTTACCTAGGGCTACCCTCATCCACTTAGTTTTTAATTTAGACACAGAAAGGGAGCATCCTCTTGTTTTAGAAAAGGCTTTCACATTATGAATAAACATGTCAGTATAACGGCAAAAAGGTTGGTGTAAATCTGTCCAAGAGGTCGCGTGAATTACACGGTTGTGGCAACAGATGGATGAGCTTCCTATCAAGTGAAGCCACCCCCCCCAAGCCAGATGCACTTTTCCCTGAGTGTGTGGTAAATAAGACAGCACTGTAAATTGCTTATCCACAAACACCTAATAGCTCATTAATAGAGTATGCTGACCGACAGGGAGGTACTACTAATGATTTTAACTCTGTGAGCTTCATAAATCCATTGTTTGCCCAGCCTTGCGGAAAGTTAAACTAAAATCAGATTGCCTGTTTGACTCCTGCTTTCCATAGCAAGTGATTTAAAGGGTAAGTTGCAGAAATGAAACAGAACATCATTCTGTTTAAAGACAAAACACATTGCGCATATCCAGGCATCGTGCAGTGTTTTGCTTTTGCTTTTTGTGTTGTTGTGATTTTATTTTTTAAGTCCTATGGATATTGGGGTTGCCCACATCTAGTAGCTTTGTAGGTGTAATAGATTCACATTTTTTTTGTTGCTGTGGGCAAAATGGTATCCAGTAAACAGCGTCTTGGGTGAGCCATGCTGAGTTGAACTAAGCCATATGGTTCTTGGAGACAGACAGACAGCAGCATTAATCACAGGCCGGGGGTCTGATTACACAGCTCTGCCCCTCTTAAGTAAAGCTGTCCCTGCAGCAATACATGGAGACAGTCATGCCTTGGCATCGCACTAGTGGATGCTCAGATCTGCTGTCGTACTGTAGCGCCATCATCTGCTTTTTCTCCACAAACAAATTTTAAGCAGTAGTACGGGTACGGTGTCACAAAGGAGTTCATCGGTTCTATCATGAATATCATTATTTCCAACTTTAAGCTTAAGTCTCTTTGTTGGGAACTTCATAGGGAAAGACAACTTGGGTGCCAACACCTCATAAACTAGTCAGAAATGTTTAAACCAACAACTTCACTTTGATTTTTAGTACTGGAGTCTTGAATACATTATAACTGACTGTGTTAAAATGTGTAGTTGTAGAAATTATAACATTAACACACAGCTTTCAGTGAAGAGCGAAGGCCCGAACACACAGTATAAATTACACTATAGTACTATAGTTCTTGCAGTTTTTGATTGTAGGGATGCAAATGATGTACGTTGTATTAAGTAACAAAAACGTCTTTCAAATTTATTGACACCTTAACAATGCTTGGTTGTGAACATTATGCTTCGTCTAAACCTTTTAAAATGGTTTTTCTTTTTCTAAAAGACTCATTGTGGGTGAAACAGTCAGCACTTCACTAAACTGTTATAGATCTTGTAAGTGCAGTTTAAGATTAGCAGTTCCAATCACCGAAAGAACGAAAGAGAAAAAAACAACCAAAAGAGACCAGTAAATTCTACTGAATTCTAAAACAGTGTTTATTTGCCTTTAACATTTTGTTGTCATTTCAAAGTAAAAGAGATTTTATTTATATAAAAACAAATTGAAACTAAACAAATTGTCTAAGTATGTAATATTTATGAACTGAAATCACTTTTTTAAGGGTTTAATCAATGCTTGGATAAATATTTTAATTTAATTACAAAATGTATATTCAAATATAACTTCACTTCTGAGCCTTCAGTATTACAGTGTTTGGGTAATGCTAGTTAATGTATTAGCCCATATAAACCTGAACTTACAGCTGAGTGTACCTTCACACACACACAGGGAGAAGCTTCAGGTCCTCATGGATATGGGGGAGAAACCCCATATCTTTCTCAGATGCAGCTCTTCTATTCAAGAAGTTTATTTATGTTTAGCTTTTTGGCTTAACCAAATTTATGTTCTCAAAAAGTGTATGCAGATCATGGTTCTGTTTAAGCATGTTTCTGTGTTTGGGCATTAATGATAACATGTAAGACCTCTGCAGTTGTCTGCACTGTAGGTGTGTTTAAAATGTTGAAGCTATATATCAGCCACATCTGTTTTCCAACTAAAAACACATTGACGTCCCGTGTTGAAATGATTTCTCCCACGAATCCATCAGTACATTGTTTTCCACAACATCTGGTTCTTTTGTTCATATCTTAAATAGTTCTGGTTTAATTTCCCTGCACCCAATCACATTAAAGACAACATGCTGTTGTTTTTATTTCATACGTTTAGTCAATCAGACAGCAACCTTCACAAAATGATAATTTACACCGGAGGTGGTTTTGTCTCAAGAAAATTGCATTTTAATATGTTCCCCTCCTGTTGGAAGTATCATTCATTCAAACTGGGTTGTTTTTGTGAGTCTCTATTGTCACAAGACAGGAAATGGCCTTTTCTTTGACCAGTGTTCAAGTCCAGACTGATGCTATGTCAGATGCCTGGAAAGTGCTCAGGTATCCACCATGAGTTGACATTTGCACATCCTGTTGGGTCACACTCAGCAAAATGTCAAGGCTTTAATGGAAGTCTGTGAAATTTAAAATGAAGTCTTATTTTCACTTAAAGGTTCGAATAAAAAAAGTTTCTTTTTTTTTTCTTTTTTCTTTTCTTATAATACATCCCTAAAATAACAGACAAAACACAATCAGCCATAAAGTTATCTGGAGAGAGTGGTAGCAGAAAAAAAGCATATTTAAAGCCAAAACAAGCATATGTTGATTCTCTTTGTGATTTCATTCTAAGATAGAGGATGGGATTGAAGACGGTGAAGCATCAAAATGTCAGGTCAGTGCTCTGAAGCTCTGGATCAGTTCATTCATTTTAGAACCTAAATTTATATTGACAGGCCTACATGATCTGCACAAACTCACTTGCCGGTATATTCATCCACAAGTTTATATGACTGGAATATTAGATATTTGACCCGTATGTTGGAGCATCCGGTGTAATCACAAGCAAGTAATTTTCTAACCCGAAACAGTACTTGAATCTTTTTTTTTTTGCTTTGCCTCATCTTTTGCTTGGGAGTTGACTTTAAAAATGTCTTGCAAATATTTATGGGCTTCGTTCATTTATTTATTTTTTATATTTTTTTCTGAAAATTGGAACAAGGAAAACAGGGATTGCAATCAAATCATATCTCAATATAATCTTGTATGCAGCAAAATTACACATCAAATGTCATAAAGACAGTATTTTTCTTTTTCACATCCCCATTGTTGCTATTAAGCATCGTCACAGGGCCAAGTTTAGTCTAAAACAGTCACTAGCCACTTTATTGGGTCTATCTGTTCAAAAAGCCTGTTCAGCTTTCAGTATCTGATAAGCCAGCCATATGGTGGCAGCTCAGTGCATTCAGGCTTATAGACATGGTCAAAACTTGAAGCTCAGAGCATTAGTATATGGAATAAAGGTGATCTAAGTGACATTGGATTTGGTATGTTTGTTGGTGCCAGATGGGCTAAAATATCTTGTTAAATCCAGAGGTCAGAGGAAAATGGCCAGATTGGTTTGAGATGAGACGAGGCAACAGCAATTTAAATAATCTCCCTTATAACCAAGGAATGCCGACGTTTATCTGTAGTGCACAAAACATCAAACTCACCAAAAGTGTACAATAGATTGAGAAAATGCAGCCTGGTTGGACGAGTCTAAGTATCTTCTGCCTCGTATCAGCAGTTCAGAGTGCTGATGGTGGTGTAGTGATATTTTAAAGTTTTACCCAATGAAATGGCCAGCATGTTGCTGTAAATATTAGTTTTGTTTTTATCATCCAGACTTTGCTTTCATAGAACATATTTTATATCATGCTATAGATGCTACTGGCAAATATACATGTCAACATCTCCCCTTCTCTAATTTGTATACTGCATTAGTTCCTTTATGCTGGAAACACTGCTTTCTTTCTTAAGACTGCAGTAGTAGACTTTGTTTTTCTGTGAGCATACTGTAGGCAGTTACATTGCTAACTGTGATACATTTAGAGCAGTGTTTGGTTTAAAGTAGGTGTGTTTTAATCATAAATGTAGTATATGTGTACAGTTTACAGCCCATGTCTCTTTAGTCCTGTGGGAGGTGTTTCAGAAGTATAGGTTATCAACTCCTTCACTATATCCATCCTTTACAACCAGAAGAGCTTGAGAGCTGGGTTTACATTGCCAGCAATAAGTCTGACTCATTTATATAGCACTTTTCATTTTAAAAAAATGCAGCACAAAGTGCTTAACAGCAAAAAAAAACAAAAAAAGAAATCAATCGCACCCATCCTCCTTCCCCAATAACCCTAATCCCTATCAATAATACAACATAATCAAAGATTAAAAGAAATAAGAACATGTACAACATTGCTGGGCACAAAAGTGAGGGAACACTATCACAGTATCATAGAGAGCTGTCTGCATTGGGAGGCGGCTGCTACACCTGGGGGCCAGACTGCTTGGTAGGGGCCCACAATCCAACCCCAGGCAAGAAAAAGTGCCAAACACAACCTCTGTTAGAGTGTTTTCTCCCCACCACAACCCAGGGACCTTGGTCTATCACTCCAGCAACCAGAGTCAACAGCCCTCCCAATGCAGAGGACTCCCACTGATGAAACACTGGAGTTAAAAAAGTAAAATGTATGAAAAATATAAAAAATAAAGATACAAGAAATAAATTAATATAAAAAAATTGACAAATAATA
The DNA here is from genome assembly GCF_033807715.1 of Cololabis saira. Lineage (NCBI taxonomy): Eukaryota > Metazoa > Chordata > Actinopteri > Beloniformes > Belonidae > Cololabis > Cololabis saira. The sequence continues at coordinate 21,207,793 of NC_084595.1, forward strand.
GATAAAATATAGTAATAAATTGTGATAGAAATAGACAAATAAGTAAATTCATAAGATACTAGGGGTGTAACAATATATCGTGCCACGAAATTTCGCGATACAAAAATGTCACAATACGTGTCGTGGAGGTGACAAGGTGTATCGCGATATTGGGTTATTAATATTAATCTATTGTGTTTACTAGAAACGCGCATGCGACCGCGACCGGACTGCGCGGACCAAAATCTTCCTCCGCTCAGGAGAAACTAGTCCCGTTTTGCAGTTCCGTTTTGAGGTCTGAACCTTTACTTATGTAAGTCTGGTGTAGAGTTAAGCCTTACCTTATTAAATTAAACCTTTTTGGGGTCTTGAGTAGGATAAACACGGAGACAACTTCTGCTAAATTCCAGTGTACTTCAATGTCCGCTCAACAGCGTAGGATTTTAGAACATCAACACAGCACCTAGTGCTGTATCACTCCGCCCAATCTAAAACATATTAACAACTACAGATAAACTGACTAGTGTCATTATAGTCCCTGATTTACAGAATTTAAAGAATATATTTATAAAATAATGAACCCTGAATTAACAAAATAACCTTCTTAACAAAAATAAATCTCCTCTTACACTTATAAGGTGAGCATGAATCAATCTTTTTTATGATGTAAAATTGTATGTATTTATTTACTTGTATTTATTTATTTAATTTTAGTTGTTAAATTTCTGGAAAAGAAAAAGTAAAATCATACATGAGAGAAACTATTCAGTTTGTGGCAAAATATTTGTACTTGTATGAAACTGAAGATGCATAATGCAAACCTGACATTTGCTTTTAGTTCAGTTTGGGTAAAATGGTTGGCCTGGCTTTCTCTTTAAAACTTAAACAGTTATAAAGCATTACAAACTGTAACAATAAGGCAAACGCACAGCATTGTTTTGTATTTTGTGTCTTTCAAATAAAAGACAATTTTTTCCAGTCATATGTTCCTCATTCAAGGTTGTTAAAAAAATACTGCTATAATATCGTATCGTATCGTTATCGTGACCTCAATATCGTGTATCGTACCGTATCGTGAGATTAGTGTATCGTTACACCCCTATAAGATACTGGCAATATTTAACAGCAAAATCTGTCAAAAAACATGCCCCAAACAGAAAATCTGAGATGGATCTAAAACAGGGTTATATAAAAGGGGATATTAGTTAAAAGCCAGTTAGGACTTGAGCTTGTTTTTAAAACAAATTTTAAGAAGACCTGTGCCAGACGACCCAAGGGTCTCTGTGTGTGTGTTCATAAGGTAAAAGCAGATCAGTAAGATAAGAAAGGCACAAGACCATTAAGATTTTTAAAAACCATAAGAAGCTTAAAATCGATCCTGATTAGAGTGAAACTGATATAATGTGAGCTCCCTTTCTGGCCCTCGTCAAGACACAAGTCTGATGAAGCTGAAGGTGTGAAATGTTTTTCGGGGGGATGACCAGAATGCACAGCATAACGGTTATCAATGTGACTGGAGATAAAAGCATGCTTCAGCATCTCCATATTTGCCCGAGAGACAAATGGGTGGACTCTTGAGATGATAAAAACCTGTTTTAACCACATGCTTAATATGTGGAATAAAACCAAGCTCAGAGTCAAGAATAACACCCAGGTTCTTTACTTTAAAGGAGCATGAGGCTCCTTTTAAGAAATGAGACTCTCTAGCACCACCCTTCACCACGACGGCCGTTGGGGGTACTGCAGCCAACAGAGGTGTCCACAACAGAGGACACATTAGAGTTTATACCATAGCTTTAGAGTTTATACCATAGCTTATGAAAAGATCCAAAGTGTGTCATTGTTGTGAGTCGGCTGCATGACATGACCATGGAGTTGAGCAGGTCAATAAATTGTCTGTGTAGTCTGACTGCACATCTATGTGTAAGCTAAAATCTCCATATATGATAATCATATTATAGGAGGTCTATATTAATGATAAGAATTCAGATTATTCCTGAATAAAAGCTTGACACTTTTTAGGTGGTCTGTAAACTGCAATACATGCAATTGGAGGACTGCTGAAGACAAAGGCATGATATCCGAAGGTGTTGAACGAAGGCGGTGAACTGTTCAAATACAATTTGCTTAGCAGCAACTGGTGAAATTGGTCTAGTACCACCACCCTTCTTGCCCTTCGTAACAGAAAATTTAGAGCTAAAATCTGGTGGAGGGCCTCAGTACTGGTGCATCTGCGCCCAGCCATGTTAATGCTAGAAATAAACAATCTTTTTGCCTAAAATCAAAAATCAACAGGGAGCACACATAGTTAGGCATAGTTTAAAACATAGTTAGGCCATACAATTTTTTTTTTTTGTGTGTTATTGTTTCGTTTTTTGTTTTTTTTTTTATGGTGAAAAACCTTTCTGTTTTTTCCTATTTTTTTCCCCAATTGCAGTTGTCCAAAAGCACATTTGTTCCTTCTCCTCTTCCTTAGCCTATGCTGCTCTGCTTTGTTTACTACAGTATTGCTGAAAGTCCAACCCAAACATTGGCTGGCTTTTCTCATGCTTTGCTGTCATGTGGTTCAGTTTCTTAACTTTGAAAACTAGCCCACCAGATATCACTAAATGCGATACAATGAATCTCCTTAAAACTTTCAGACCAGACCAGGAGGACCACGTTAACACTGTACATTGTAAATAAAGGGGCTGTTAGCTTTCAATTCACAAATGTAATTGGATTGTGCTGTAGTTGAACAGGGAATTGGCCTCATATCCAATTAAAATCAAGTCTGCTTCTCTTTCGTGGCTCTTTATTCATTGCGACAACCTCACACTGAGAAGCTAAAAGGAGCTTTCCGAGCAAGACAGCTGATTGCTCCAGGGCATCACATTATTTCATTTGCAGATAATGCAGGTTGTAAGCTATAGGTATCTCTTTGCACTAGCACATCCACTGATGCATGAAGTGGAGTACAAAGTTTAATCTCCATTCCTTCGCATAAGTCACCATCAGCAGTCATTTAATCCTGTAATGTCTATGTGTCCATCAAACCAATAAAGAGCATCATCTCATGCAGTTGGATACAAAGTCAATTGCTCTCCTGCACATGGTCAAGAAGACAAAAGCTGTTCTAATACCAATACATCTTCTGTGAGGACAGTTGTATTGTTGTCAGCTTTGCCTCTCTTAAACTGCCTGGAGAGATGAAAACAGGATTTTTATTTTTCAGCTTTTCTTTTATTTTGTGGTTAAATGAGGCCAACTGTTCTATACAGCAAATGCTCATACACTTAGAGCCTGCTGTCCAAATTCTCAAAACCCAGATATTAAAAAGATTTAAGAGAATATCAACTAATACTGATATTATTTCCCTTTTTTTCATTCAGACCATTCAAACCGAAGGATTTGTTAAAAATAGACTTCTAAAACCAAAGGGATCCAACACTGTTCATTAAAGCCTTTTTGTTTCTCAGCCATTGAATAAGCTTGACTTTGCAATCATATTTATCAATATTTAAAAGAAAACGTTATGATAATTTGTGTGTGTCAAAAATGTCAAGGCACCATAAGCATTGAAAGGTATAAGCATATGTATGTTGCATCAGGCCATAATGTCTTAATGTTTGCAGAACTTGTGTGTATCCTTATTCTTGTCAAACTACAGAGCTTTAACAAGTCATGTTTTTGTGTCACAAACCACAGTGGAATCATCAGTTTATTTTTTTCCTCCTTTTTTTTTGCATCCTGATCCCACGAGGAAACGAAATGTGCTTTAATACAGATGAAAGACTCCCTGACGTGAATTACAGCTGAGGGCCTGCGCTGTTCTTCTTATTTTTTGATACTTAAGTCCCACTTCATCAATACAAGTCTTTTTGTTTTAAAACTGAAATGCAGGGTCGTTCTTTTTGACTTCCAGAAGGTTTCACTGCGGTGAAATGAGAAATAACAAGACCCCCCGCCCCGTTGCTGAATCCTGATTCCTCAGAGAATCCTGATGCTGCCATTCTCACTTCAACCCTGTTTACACAGCAACTTGTCACACTTGTGAGCTTGTGGCCATTCACTTTTGTCTTTGGTATCCTTTCATGATGATGAAAGTGCACCCCTGCTGTCCCTGTTTGAATATGTTGACACTTTTGTTCTGAGAGTTTGTATTTCTTTGGGTAACGTTTGCTGTTGTAACATTTATCAGTCTCAGAGCTTCATCTGAGGGCCCGTTTGTTCTGCTTAAGCTAAAATTGTGTGCCCTCTTACAGGTAACATCAACGACTGCTCTCTTCACTACTACTTCTTCCTCCTGGCGGGCATCCAAGGTGTGACCTTGCTGGTCTTCCTCATTGTCTCCGTCAAGTACGACAAGCAGAGGGGCAGAGCAGGAAGCCAGCGGCAAAGACACACCTTCTCTTGACCTCAGCACACATCCCAGTAACCCGCCATATCTCTCAGTGCCCAAAGATGCTGTTGAATAAGTACCACAACAGTGTACTTATTTTCCTTTCATTACAATGCACATATTTGTGTTTGTTTGAGCTTTTTAGTGTGAATTCATTCTCGTTTCTGATAACATTACTGGGTGACTGCGTTGGTACCATTTTGGAGACAGTTCAGAGATTCATCAAGGAGTCTTGTTTGACACATTTCTGCTGTCTTCCTCTCCTGTGGTGTGTTTAATTCTCGTGCCTTTCTTAGATCATTTGCACTTAACTTGAGGGGTGGTGCCATAAATATGTGATAGATTAACATTTTCTAATCACGAGGAAGGCTCACTTGTTTTTAATGTTAGTTTTAATATGTCCTTTGTCTCAAAGACATACTGTATATTTTTCTTTTATATTATACCTATCATTAACTTACAGTACAAACAATGAGCTTGTGGTTTTGCTAATCAGTTTTGTTATTCCAGAGTGATTCATTGGTACTTACAGTTTAAATTGTCTCTAATCTTGTATGTGTATCCTGGACACGGGGTATTTTTGTTTTGAATTCCAACATTATTTCATTCATCCTTTGGTGCTTCTAAAGAGCTTAAACTCTTTAAAAGCATATGGCATTGAACGGTGAATTGCTTCTAATGCAGGGGGTTAGGTTTATCTTGCAGTTTCCCAGAATGATTTCTGTTAAAGTTACGAAAAGAGCTGGACTTCTGTTTGAGGTAATTTCAAATGAACACACTTCGATTTCCTTTAAGTAAATCCTATATTCAGATGTAAGACTAAGAGAGGCAAATCTCCCATATTTGTTTTTCATTGCCTGTGATTACAGTGCACACTGCAAAGCCTCATAAATCCATCCCATAAGTCCATTTTAAATCCTCAGACAGCACTGTACACGAACAGTGTCAACAATATTCTCCATGGCTCCAATGAAGCTTCACTCCCTATTTTTTTCGTTTTAATGCTGCTCAAGCTGCAGAACTGCATGTCTTCATGACAAACAACAGTTTGGACAGTATCAGTTGGCTTTACTGCCTTTCAAAATTCTTGGATCATGTTACGAGGCTGAAATACAGAAATTAAAAATGTCTATATCAGTATTATCTGTATATTATCTGTATATTTCAAATATTCTAACAAAATTAATAGCAACTCTCTGTGTTATCGGAGCTTTGCAGCTTTGGCAGTTTTTTAAAAATGATTTTACAAATAAGCTTCACTTTTGTTGTATTTATAAGACTTTGATGCATTTGTTTTTTGCTTTTTACTCTAGAATAAGAAAGTGTGTGTGTCTGTGTTTGTGTGTGTGTGTGTGTGGGTGTGTGTGTGGTGGGGGTGGGAGATTGTGGAATGGGGGATGAATTCTTCAAACCTCAGATTAAGTCGAGCACAAGGTACTGAATTTTAATATAAGAAAACTCTCAGGGCTTAAGGAATACTGTCATGTGATAAACAGCAACTCTCCAGGAAATTTAAAATTGCCTTTGGGAGCTCAGAGCAGTGTTTATCTTTCGGTGTAAAATAAAAAAGTTACAGAGTATTTCTTCTCACTAATGTATTAAACAGCAGATTTTTAGCTTATGTTCATTTGATGGGATAATGCTAAATGCTTGTTTGTTTATTTCTTTTTAATTCAACTTTTGTATGTGACTTCTTTGCCATCTTGGTTATTATCAAGATTTATGGTATTTACTTTGCAATGATGTTCTGTTTTCAAAATGATAGAGAACTGGAACATTGTTTTGTTTTCATATTTGTGCCCATTAAAGAACGGTAAAGAACATGCTGTTAAAAACATGCAGCTGTTTAATCTCTGTTCTTGAAAGATGGTATCAACCTGTTGGACAAACACTATCACACATCAACTTTGCCATCAAAATCCAGCAGTTTCGGGCAACATGGCAACACTGATTATCAATCCCAGGATTTGCCTTGAAAGTCTGATTTCATGATTTGGGTCATGATTCCTTGGTCCTACTACAGACTCATTGTGCTGTAGAGTATCTTATTTATTAATGTTATACAATAAATAAATAAAACCAAATAATTTTTTTCTTACAGCCTAAAACAGGCTGCTAATTAAATGATGTAAAGCTTCATTTTTTTTATCCGGTTTTTTTCCCTCGCTGAGGCTTCTGCATCACGAGGCTCAGACAGCTGTTTCCTCTTCCGTTTGGCCAGACAGCCACACATCTGTGGCTGAGACAGCTTAACATTCAAAACTAAAGCACTACCTCCAGGTCATAATTCATGTGTGCCGGCTTGTTTCTCGTGTTCAGAGGAATTTTCGACAAATTGAAGCAGTAGAGGCAGAACTGCAAGGCGGTAATAATTCAATTCAATTCAATTCAATTTTATTTATATAGCGTGTAATACAACAGATGTTGTCTCTAGACGCTTTCCAGAGATCTAGAACATGAACATAAACATAAACCCCCGAGCAATTATTACATAAACAATGGCAGGTAAAAACTTCCATAGTGGGAGAAAAGCCTTAAGCCAAACAGTGGCAAGAAAAACTCCCCTTTAGGAGGGAAGAAACCTTGAGCAGGACCAGGCTCATAAGGGGGGACCCTCCTGCTGAAGGCCAGACTGGGGGAGTCGGGGACGTCAGCAGCACACAGCAGGCAGGTGGAAGCAGCAGCGGGATGACCGGGGGGGGGGGGGGCGCAGGCAGGCGGAAGCAGCAACGGGATGATCAAGGGGGGGGGGGGGGCATCAGCAGCAACAGCAGACATCCACGTAGGCAGGTGGAAGCAGCAACGGGATGACCGGGGATGGTGGGGGGGACCGGGACCGCAGGCCAGAACCCAGCTCCCGAGGCTCCGGCCTGCAAACATGCACAAAAGAGAAAAAAGGGGGGCCGGCACAAGAAACTAGAGGTACGATGGACAAAAACGATAGCTATGAGATATTTATAATAAATAAAAATGGAAATGGAGAAGAGAGGAAGTTTACACTACCTAGAGATTTACCAACACCAGCTAGAGGTTTACTAAACACTAACTATAGGCTTTACTAAACAGAAAGGTTTTAAGTTTAGTTTTAAAGGTGGAGGTGGTGTCAGCCTCCTTAACCCAGATTGGAAGTTGGTTCCATAGTAATGGTGCCTGATAGAAGAATGCCCACCCTCCAAATCTACATTTAGATACTCTAGGAACTACAAGTAAACCTGCACTCTGAGAGCGGAGAGCTCTGCCAGGAACATAAGGCACGATCAGGTCTTGTAAATACTGCGCAGCTAAGCCGTTTTGGGCTTGGATTCTGAATTTTACAGGTAGCGAATGGAGCGACGCTAACACTGGAGAGACGTGGTCTCTCCTGCTGATTCCTGTCAGTACTGTGCTGCTGCATTTTGGATCAGCTGGAGCCTATTCAGCAAATTACTTGGACATCCTGCTAACAACACATTACAGTAATCTAGTCTAGAAGATACAAACGCATGAACCATTTTTTTCTGCATCACTCTGCGAGAGGATTTTCCTAATTTTTGCAATATTAGGGAGATGGAAAAACGCTATTTTACAATATTAGGGAGATGGAAAAACGCTATTTTACAAACCTGATTAACATATGGTTTAAACGACAAATCCTGATCGAAAACAACACCAAGGTTTCACACAGTTGCACTGGAAGCCATCGCAACACCATCTAGTCCTTCCTAAGATGCTCTGGACAAAGAATGATAACCTCTGTTTTATCTGAATTTAGAAGCAAAAAATGTCTGGACACCCAGTCCTTGACTTCCCTAAGACATGCCTGAAGTTTAACTAACGGTTCTGTTTCATCCGGCTTCATAGACAAATAGAGCTGCGTATCATCAGCATAACAATGAAAGTGTATGCCGTGATTCTGGATTATACTTCCCAATGGCTGCATGCATAAACTGAACAAAATTGGCCCTAGCACTGAACCCTGCGGAACACCATAACAGACCCTTGACTGTTCGGAAGAAACCTCATGTACATGAACAAACTGGAACCTGTCAGATAGATATGATTTAAACCAACGTAGAGCTGTCCCTTTAATCCCAACAACATGCTCTAACCTGTGCAGTAAAATGCCATCAACAGTGTCAAAAGCAGCACTGAGGTCCAGTAGAACGAATATGGACACTAATCCCTTATCTGAGGCCATAAGGAGGTCATTCGTGACTCGAACCAGTGCTGTCTCTGTGCTATGATGCATTCTGAACCCTGACTGAAAGACTTCAAACAGATCATTTCTATACAAATAGTCACATAACTGGCTTGAAACTGCCTTTTCCAGAATTTTAGATACAAATGGAAGGTTGGAAATTGGCCTATAATTAGCTAAGGTGTCTGGGTCAAGAGAAGGTTTTTTAAGTAAAGGTTTAATTACTGCCACTTTGAAAACCTGCGGTACATATCCTAAGTTTAGGGATAGGTTGATTTGGTCTAGTATTGTCGTACCAATAAGAGAAAAAACATTTTTGAACGGTCGAGTCGGGATGGGGTCTAACATACATGTAGTTGACTTAGCTCTATTGACGAGTGAGGTCAGCTCAGGGAGGTCTATAGGATCAAAACAGTCTAGAGATAAGTCAGAGCCTAGGGAAGTCGCTAAAGCTGAAGAAACGCCCACAACCGGCTGGTTGATTTCTTCTCTAATTCTCGTGATTTTACTGTTAAAGAAGCTCATAAAGTCTTCACTACTGAGAGCTGCAGGAATGCACGGCTCAACAGAGTTGTGACTCTTTAACGGTCACAACTTAACGGTAACGGTAACGCACTACGCCAGGGACTCAGATCCTGCAGTGCCAGACGTTCCCCCTGCTTAAACCGGTACATGTCCAGGCCCATCTGAAGTTTGCTAGAGAGCATTTGGATGATGCAGAAGAGGATTGGGAGAATGTTATATGGTCAGATGAAATGGTCCAAATAGAACTATTTGGTGGAAACCCAACCTGTCGTGTTTGGAGGAGAAAGAAAGCTGAGTTGCATCCAAAGAACACCAAACCTACTGTGAAGCATGGAGGTGGAAACATCATCATGGGGATGTTTTTCTGCAAAGGAACCAGCACGACTGATCCATGTAAGGGAAAGAATGAATGGGGCCGTGTATCGTGAGATTTTGAGTGAAAACCTCCTTCCATCAGCAGGGCACTGAAGATGAAACGTGGTTGGGTCTTTCATCATGACAATGATCCCAAACCGTTCACCCAGGCAACGAAGGAGTGGCTTCGTAAGAAACATTTCAAGGTCCTGGAGTGGCCTAGCCAGTCTCCAGATCTCAACCCCATAGAAAATCTTTGGAGGGAGTTGAAAGTCTGTGTTGCCCAGCGACAGCTCCAAAACATCACTGCTCTAGAGATCTGCATGGAGGAATGAGCCAAAATACCAGCAACAGTGTTTGAAAACCTTGTGAAGACTTACAGAAAACATTGGATCTCTGTCATTGCCAACAAAGTGTAACAAAGTATTGAGATGAACTTTTGTTATTGACCAAATAGTTATGTTCCACTATAATTTGCAAATACATTATTTAAAAATCAGACAATATGATTTTCTGGTTGTTTTTTTTTATTTTGTCTATCATAGTTGAGATATACCTGTGATGAAAATGACAGGCCTCTCTTATCTTTTTAAGTGGGAGAACTTGCACAACTGGTGTCTGAATAAATACTTTTTTTCCCCACTGTATAAAAGAAACATCAATATCAAAGATTTTTTTTTTTGATTAATTATGTCTATGTGTGATACATTTTATTAACGGATAGCCCCTTGAGATGAATCATCTAATTTCGAGGGGGTCCAACATAAAACATACAACACAGTACAAAACAGTCACATACAACATACATAATAAATAAGGCTCTCACACACAAACTTATGTCACCTTACTACTTAAATAACCAGATTTGTCCAAGTTGCATTTCTGTACATGTTGAGGACTTTGTGAAGATTTTATATAATCAACAAACTGTTAAGCTATTTCTATGACTATTTATTTCTTACCTGAATAAAGAGCTCCTAGCAGATGCCTGTGAAGATGTTGCTTCTATAACTGAAGAATCACGAGGAAACATTGAAAAAGCTGATGACGGTACGTTTCGGAAAATAATGTAGCCGATAAATGGGTCCTCTAGCTAAGCGATCACTTTTACATGGGCTTATCAGGTTGTCAGATGTGTCTATGGAAGATATTATAAAAGTATACAAGACATAAGTGGCTCGGCTCGGCACTGATGTCGTTCTGATTAATACTCCTTGCTGACGATATGAGCTGCAGAAATGTATGTATCGCCTCCAATTCAGAATTTCTTTTTTTTTTTTCCCTGTCACTTGAAAGACTGTTTTCTGCAGGACTGAGCATGACACTCAGTTAGGGGTGTTCATTGAAGAGAGATCATCTGTGAAATGAGCAACCATAAACTGCTTCAACAGCACACATCCATCTGGACTTACAGGCTCAAGCTTGCGCATTACATGCAGCCTCTGTGCTTTACAGCATCCTGCTTGTACAGAATGAGACTTCACTCATGAAAAAACAGAACATGTATCAAGATGCATTTCCTCCAGCTATAGTGAGGATTGATACTCCTGCTAGTATTATCTTGGTACCATTCTGACCAATTATTGTTTTCTGGATGACAAAACTGACAAAAAATCCCACTACCTGTCTCAGAGCACTCACTGACATATTGCTCCATTCGACATTCTGCTTTAATATCTCTTGACAGCAAATATATCTGAATGACATGGTTGGATTTTGAAGTATTCATGTTGAAGGCCATCTTTGGCTTGTCCTTGTGAGAATTGAACTGTAGCTCTGTGAGCTCAACGATGCTATTGAAATAAACTGACTCTAAAAGCAATTTTCTGTAAATTTAACAGGGCACTTTTATCTGTTTCTAACTCTTGTTCAAATACATCATCACTGGGTGGATGTCTATTTTATGTTAATTTGAGTCGCACCAAAATAACACACAAAATAACAACATAATGGCACCAAAGTGAAACATGGAAGATATGTGAACCACTGAAATTAACAGATTTTCATAAAAAATTTTACACAAAATGTGATAAGATCCTCACGTAGGTCACAATAATAGATAAAAACAATATGCTTGAGCTGCTAACAGAAATAATTATAATTTGCCTTGCCTTCAGTGAACACAGCAGGGAAAAGTGAGTGAACTCTTCAAGGTAATAGTTAAACCTCCTTTGGCTGCAATGACTTCAAAGAGCAAGTTTATTTCTGTAGCACAATTCAATAAGAAGGTGATTCAAAGTGCAGGTATATACAACATTCAGGGGGATTTTCTGACCCGTTTTGAGGTCATTCCACATAGGGTCAAGTTTTGGCCTTTAACTCTGCCACTCCATATGCCAGATCCTGTGGATTTACTTTGATGCTTAGTAGAAGCTCCAGCTGCAGGACAGTCACCCTGACATTATTCTGTAAGGTACTTTGTGCAACATGGGAATACATTTTTCACTCAATGATGGCAAGTGAGCAAGGTCCTGGGTAGTGGGGAAAAAAATGCTCACCTCTCCATACTTTACTATTTAGGATGTTGGTATTCTGTGCACTGAAGTCCTCTCAATTCAATCAGTTTAGCACTGCCTCCTTTAACAGTTTAGTACTGACATCCATCAGACTACATTTTGACAGTTCTGATGGATAATTTACAAGAGAGCTTTTTATCACAGCCTCATACAAATCAACTACTCTTGATTTTATGTCTTCAGAGATCTCCTTTAGGTGATGAATGGATCATGTCAGCAGATGCTTATTATAACACCAAACCAAAACTGCCTGAGGGCATTTTATCAGTCAAAGTAGCTCTTTACCTTTATATCTCCAAGACTGTTTCATTGAAGTAATTTTCCGGCACTGTGGATGTTAAATGGGGGTGTTCAATAAAGACATCCATCCATCCATGCATCCATTCATCCATCCATCCATCATCTATACCCAGGTCTATCCAGGTCAGGGTCGCAGGGGTCAGCTGGATTCACTCAGCTCTCTTTGAGCAAAGTCCAGGGTTACATCCTGGACATGTCGCCAGTCCATCACATCCCATAAACACATGAGGAATCCTAATTGACCTTCCTTTACCAGCTCAAGCATATTGTGTTTGTCTTTTATTGTGACTCAAGATGATTCTTACATAGTTTATGTCAAATCAATGCTGAAATCCAACTCCTCCAAGGGTTTTATAACGTTTTTCTTGCCAATGTATGTGCACAACTTTTTTGTAGCTTTTGGATCATCATCTTCAGGTTACTTCTAACAACGTGGTGTTGTAAGCAGTAAATATGAAGGTTTTTAGAAAAGGGCCCTCTTTGTTTGTTTTTTTCGTTGTTTGGTGTGAAAAGGTGAGAGATTGTGTTTAAAGACACAGACTTTGCACTGGAGTGTTTTTATGAGCAATCCAGTCTCTGCGGCTTCATCTGCAAAAAAATCGGTAAGCCCAGAGTGTCAAGATAACCTTGTCAACTACTACTGTACTTTTTCTACGTCAGTGTGTTTGTGTGTGTTCAGCTGTTGTTAAACTATAAAATGAATTCAAAGAGGCAACATAAATCACGCAGCGAATAATAATTTAACAAAATTCAGAAAAAACAAGCCCGGGACATTAGGACCACAGGGAGCATAGCCAACCATTAGTAAGACTTTGCTGGTCTCACATCATCAGTTTAATTAAAAATCCATTTAAAATGAAGGCCTGTGGAGAGATCCCGCCCAACCTCTTAACGATTTCAGGGCAAAATAAAACAAAATCTTGAGTTGCCATGCTATTGAAATCGAAGTAAAATACACTCATTATACGTCATGTGCCAAATCCCAGTAGGTGAGAACTCTAAAACTAGAGGTCTGAGAGCTTTAAAATTGCCTTCACTGTCCTTCCTACCTGAAAAGGGTTGAAGCCACTTATGATGGTCCCGGAAAGAGTAGCAGAGATGTTTTAATCACACATTCGCCCCATCGATCATCACCCCCCTGTGGTTGACTGTTAAATTAGTCCCATACCAATACAAGAGGCAGGATTTCCTTGGTCTTTCCGGTTGGTAGGCTGAGTGCAGCAGTCCAGTCCCAGCAGCACATACAGTAAGTGGCCACACAGAAAGCCACTCACGAAGCGTGACCTCACAAGAAGAAAGACATTCAGAATAGTGGATACCCTGGGCATCTCTGCATGCAAATTGTATATAAGTGTATGTTGTGCTTGCATTGTTGCCAATAGTTAGTTTGACGAATAATAATAATCTTTATTTGTCAGTATACATCTAATGAAACACACTGAAATGATTCCTTTGCTTTTAACCCATCATTACAGTAGTTACAATAGGAGCAGTGAGGTTCCATGTTTCCAGTGTCCGGGAAGGAGTGGGTGGGGGTGGTGGGGGGGGTTACTTTTTATTACTATAAATCAGTCATTCTGCACCATAGCACAAAAGCTTTGCATGCAAACTCACTTTGCTTTTATATTATGATTGTTTGTCCTCACTGAGTCCCAAAGAATAAGAGCAAATTGTAAGTTTTGCTGATGGCTAGAGGTCTTCTCTGCAGCACCTCACACAAAGTTTTTTTGCTTGATGTGAAACCCCACACACACACACACACACACACACACACACACACACACACACACACACACACACACACACACACACACACACACACACACACACACACACACACACACACACACACACACACACACACACACACACACACACACACACACACACACACACACACACACACACACGACGAAGGAGGAAAGAAAAATGTCAGAAAACACTTTCAAACAATCCCGCTGTGAGGATAATAATATTCACTGAGCAAAAAACAATTTCTCAGTCCAATGCTTCTGTTTAGGAACTTTTTAGAGATTATAATTATTATTTGTGCAATTATCTCAATTATAAAAAAATCTCTTTCTAAAAAGAAAACATTCCCCAACTTGGTGGAAATGACTCATTTAGTATCCATACACACTGAAGTGGAAAGTTTACTGCTTTCTGTGGGACGGAGATCAACAAGACATGAACCCGGCATTTCACTCCAAGTTCACCAGCTTTAGAGTTGTGAGGGGATATCACATTGTGATGCTGTCAAACCATTTAGTTTCAAAGTTCCTTCACATGCCCATTGTCATGTCATCAGATTGTTCAAATAAACAAAATGAGTGTATTAAGTATCCACTGGCCAGCCTTGAGTGGGATTGGGTTTTGGCTTGTGGGTGAATCGCGTCTCCTAAAATACTCTTTGATTCAAAGCTGAATGTATGATTGGCTCCCGATGTTTATGCATCTCTCTCAGCTAAATTAAGGACCTGAATGAATGGCCTTAAGGTGCTGTAAGTCAATAAAAGCTAATACACACTTTTGACATTGTTGTGTATTCCTTAAATGTTATGAAAAATACAATATACAGAGCAACAATACAATGCTTTGGAGACTGTTCAGTATATACATAACAGGTTTTCTGCCTTGCTAAGGAGGATGAGAAGGATCCAGAACCTTGTGCCTTTTTTTTTCTTTTTCTTTTCCAAAGACATGCAGAATTTCCTTTTTGCTTACGTTAACCTTTCTGAAACTTCTACAGAATCGAGATCTGATGTAAGAAACTGCAATCCAAAATGTTACAAAACTCTCAAAGCCATTCAAGGTGCACACACATTTCTCAACATCTATATGATCATTTCACTACTTAAAAATCTGCCATCTTCATGTCATATGCATCTTGGACTCATTACTTGATACTAAACCCTGTAATAATAAAATTATAATAAAAAAGGTAATCATCCGACAAACAAAATGGCAAAGAATCAGCTGACATCTTCATATTTTTCATGAGTGATTCAGCAGTCATTTCTAGCGTTGTGTCAGTCTTCCTAAATGTAATGACCCTTTGGCAGTTTTGGGGGATTCTGTGGTAAATTCCCTCCTCTTACACCAAACATGGGCCTCCCGAGACCCACTTTCCTCTGGAAGGCATAAGGGTGAGTTCGTATCAAATGCACACAATACATTATGCCACCTCTTTTAAAGCACTGTCGTTTAACCTTTCCATGTAATTGCGCAATTCCTTACAGTCTCCCATCTGTACATCTTGGCAAACCCACTTAATGTCCTGGCTGTGGCTGCCAGTCAGTGTGTTGACCATGGGGTAGCTATTGTCCAAGGGAATAGTGGTGAACGTGGTAAACTTGACTCTCTTCCTCTTGGTGGTGGGTGAGTCACCTTTGCTGTCCCTTGCCGTGCAGACTGCATCCGTCGCCCGATGCACCTGGCTCTGCACGTTCCTCTGGACGGAGCCTCCGTTCAGCAGGTGGCTGCCTTCCTCCAGGCCGCTGCTGGAGTCCATCATGGAGGTCTGCTCCTCCTGCTGAGGTGAGAGGCTGATTTGGCTCTCCAGTAGCTCTGCCTCATTTCCTAACCACACCCAGTCATGGGCGTGGTTCATGTTCTCCTGGCTCTCGATGGAAAGCTCCTTGTGGCGGTATTTGAGGGTGTAAGAAATACAGTTAATCAGAAAGACCAGAATGGCGAGGCAGAAGACCCCTAACAGGGCGTACATGCCAATCTCCAGGTCAGTGAGTCCACGTGTAGACTGAGTGGGGTCATCGTCCCTATAACGGGGCAAATCCACCTGTGCAGGGAAGTCTGCAAAGTCAATGGGTATGTTTTGAGTACCATCATCTGAAAGTTTACCCCCATTAGGTCGGCGTATTATTGCACTTCTAGTAGTAGTTGCTCTCCTCAACACTCCATCCTCGACATCAGAGACAGAACTGCCATAGTACTGGGTGTCAAGTCCAGTCCTGTCCTGGGAAGAAGAGAGTCTGTCTTTGTTCTCAAAGTCCTCTCCATCCGGGCTGTAGTCGCTGATCCCTCCCTTTGAGCTATCGCTGTACCCAAACTTCACCCTGACATTACAGTTCCCTGCCGCTAGGATGCTGCGGCGCTTTAACTTTTGACAAACTTCGCAAACAGTCATTTCGACCCTCACCAGGAGGCCTTGACCCTCCGCCTCCGTGACGATGATGGGCCATTTCCACGAGGGGTCCTGTTGCACTGTCACCACTTCTTCATCGAGGGAGGTCGCCGTCAGGACGAACAGATCTGGATTGTAGAGGTCCAGCGGAGCAACGGAACCATCACTGAACTGGAGCCAGGCACTGATCAAGGCCTCCTGTGGAAATACGGACATGGGGCCACACACATACATGTAAAGGGAGACATAGAGAAAATAGACAACCCCTCCTTTAGTCACGCTACAGTCACAGCCTGGCCTCGCTGTTTAACTTATTTCTTTTCTTTGTCCCAATATACATTAATGCAAAGGGAAATCAATTTACTGACCAACTTTGGTCAACCTCCATGATAGCTAGCAATATGGCTATGTTTAACTTGTTAGAATTGGGTTTTTCTGGTTAACCTACTGCTCCAGACAGCAAAGCAACAAATACAGTTTTGGTTTATTTTGGAGCGATGTCGAGTGAACAGACTTATATTGCTGTACATTTTGGAAGTCCTCAACACTGCCGTTTTTTTTACTACTTTTCTCTGTTTTACCCTCTTCTAAGATCTTCCAGGTCAAAGCCCAGAGATGGGAACTGTGGGAACAGAGCACATGGACCAAGTCAGTCCAGTTGAAGGTTTATATGCAGGGACTAGCCTAGCTTCTAACCACGTTATCTGGGTGTGTGAATTTAGGTTTAGTTCGATTTCAGTCATACTAAGATGTTTTCACACAAATAGTTTGGAGCTATGATTTCAGCTGGACTAATGCAGTATTTGGAGTCGTTCTAGCATCCTGTCAACTTACTGAACAACACAAGACTTTATGATCTGACTTGGCATGGCAAAAGAAATGGGATATTACTATTTAAAACATTTCCAATCTGGTGCAAAACAACCTCATTTCATAAACAAACTCTAAAAACCAACATGTGTACTGCTTTTATGCTTTAGATTTTACAACTTGTCTAAAAACATCTTACAGTAGTTTCCGGTGGAGTTTGATTGCACAATGAGGATTTGATTCCGACGTTCCAACGCTCCCCAACCCTGGACATGGAGCATATTTTGAGCTTTCTGCTTGTAAGATAAAATCGTATAAAGCCGTGGCAAGTTGTGTGGTTTTGCTAACTTGATGGCTATTTTCTCTGAGCTAAAAATGATACTGATTAAGAGATGGGTGGAGAAGATAAAATAGAAACATTTAACATTGTTCATGCAGTTAAGGATTAGTCATATACTTGCTCTTAAAGCCGCCTTCTTCTGATGTTTCACAATTCAGCTTTTGCAGTAATGTTGCAGTTGTACAAATCCTCAAAGGGGTATGAGGAGCACCCTCTGTGGTCTGTAAATGCTCCCTAATTACTGCTGCCAGAGTACCTAACATTGCAGCGCTGCATGCTTATCTTCACACTGGACATAAAGAGATGGGGAAGATAAATGACAGTCGCATCATTCTTCGGTTCGAAGATATAATGGTGAGGACCAGGGATCTCATGAGAGGACTAGATAGGTGGATCAAAGCGGCCAGTTCAGTGTTGTCTCGGCAAATTAGAGATGGAAGCAAGCATGATAGAACAACCGGGTTTTGAGTATAAGTCACGTTTTGTGCAGTTGCTGTGAATTTGCATCCGCATGCTCTGAGATTATGCTTCCACTTCTATTTGTTGCCCACAGTAAAGCGTTCTTCGTTCCACTGTGGCTCTGAACCCTCTGAGTTAAGGCTGTTAACTCAGTATGGAACAAACGCAGACGTGCGTATGTGAGTACACGCACGGTCATGCTTTCTTTCCTCATGCAGTCTGGAAGTCTGGTACAGCTTTAGTTTTGGAAAACACAGTATCCAAGCAGAATGCACATTTGGAACCCATGGATACAGTACGCGCATTTGATTAAATTAAAAATACTGGAGCTAATGATCACTGTGTGAAACAAATTAACGTTATTCTTCGTGTTAATCAGACATGCCCAAGTGGTGTGCAAATAATCCGTTATTTTGTTTGACAGTTATTACGCCAAACCCAGCATTCACCTTCTTATGTTTGATACTTTTCATTAATTATCATTATCATTTTTTAAGGACACTTTGGATTATGTTGTGTACAAAATGCATAAGTCATAAGTCGTAGCTGTAGCTGATTAGAAAACAGATAAACATGCTGATTTTAGCTTCCTATTGACTTAGGTCGTATTGAGCATCATAAAATTGTATCAAGTAACAAGAAAAAAAAATCTATTAATTATGAAATACAAAGAAAAGCAAAGACCTACCAGACATTTGGAATGTTTCACTTCTAACTGCACTTTTCAACATTAACCTCTCTACAGGTCTACCTTTTTTTGGACCCTGCATATGTTTCTCTTTATTTCTTTCTTTAATTGAATCCCTACTGAATGTCAGGGTCTCTAGCTGTTCTGTAGCTTGGTTGTTGTTTTTCACTTGTGAGTCACTTCGCATAAAAACAACTGTAACTAAAATAATTTTAGAGATTGTCAACACAATTTAAAAAAAGTGTTAATTTTCTTGATTGATATTCTTACAGAAGTGGACCACAGAGTGCTGACCTGCTTGGGGCTCTGCAGAACCTCCTGTGTGGTGGTTGTGGCTAAGACGGCTCTGTTGCTTCCCGGACTTAGCTGAAGACTCATGGAGAGGCCCGTAACCAGCTGGACCCCCAACTCTGTGATGGTCACCTTGTCATCCACCACTGTGACAGTCTTTTCTGCCAAGATCGTGTCTGACAATGGAGACAACACCTGGATGACAGAACAAGCAAAACACAGAACAAAAATAGGAGAATATTTAGGCCTTTTTTTTGCAAAAAAAGGTTAATAATCTGATAGTTTGACAGTTTCCCACCCCAAAAATAATTACTAAGTAGAAACCTGTACATTTTGATAAAGTATTTACACTGTGCTACACTACAGTAGTGATTTAAAGCACTGTGCAGCCTGTTAATGACAGGTTTTTCATTTCCTGCTCAAAACACTCAGATGAAGAGGTCTTTCCCAGGAGAAATCAGCAACCATTGCAAGCATACTGTAGCTGAATAAAGAAAAAGAGCAATACATATAAAAGCCTGATCAAGGGAAAATCTGCAGAAATAAGCCACCACTGGTCATATTGCTTGATTGACATTGCATGATTTCTGTCGAGCAGAATGCAAAAACATCACATCTGTGCACATTTTGGCTGTGAAGTTGAACCAGACATGAAGGAAGCGGATTACCATGAGTTCAGGGTGATTTAGGAAAGTGCCTTTCCAAGTGTTTCATCTTACATAAAAGGTGCACAGAGTCTGTGCTATATGCAAAACAATGCCCAAAACCTCTTTTTTAAATTTTATTTTATCTCTTTCTCAGCCCTGATAGATCAAACAATGACTCAGTCTGTCTGGTTTTGTGCAGGTAAAAATCAATTCCCTTTGATTAAGACTGGAAAATCCACACAGGAACCCCAAAACAGAAGCCAGAAGTCTAACTTTACATAAGATAAAGTGTTCCCTTCATGCATATGCTTATAGGCCTCTCTCTATTCATCAGTCAATGTGACATATAGGTCCGTCAGAGCTGACAGGCTTTCAAACCCATCGTGTTTTCCGGTTTGTGCTTGTTTTGTGAGAGGTTGTGAGAGTCTACACTGCTGATTCTCAGTCATTCAGGTCACGGTAACTCTCAAAAGGTTTGAAACAAGGCAACTGGACTTCTTCTGGTTCCTGAAGACGCTTCATCTTCATGAATGCGTGCTCACTGCACAGATGAAGTTTAGATTGAGATCCGTACAATGGATGAATGAGTGAAAAATTTAAGTTGGATCGGGAGAGGGAGAATGACAAGCAGCTTAACTATTTTTGGACCAAAACAACAGTACTCATTATGCAGTAGTCAACATTTAAAGTCGATCAAAACCTTTCATCAAAGTTGTCTAGAGACAAGAACGGATATTGTTCAAAGTTCATGCATAACATGTACGCGTGTTTTTGATCCACTTCTTATTCTTGCTTGAGGAGAGCATCTACATGTGAAATGAACAAATCTATTAGATGTGAAATCACAATAATGATGTAGGAAGCACTAGAGCTGAAAAAAAAAACATTGAAACTATCCTCAGGTGCCAAAATAAAGCAGATTATTAAATGGGTTAAATCATTGGTTCCCATACTTTTTCTGGTAGGCCCCACTTTGGTTTATCAGAATATTCTCCTCTGTCACTACTCTGTTATAAAAGTAGCATGTCCCTCAATTTGGGAACCACTGGGTTAAATGGTCACCTGGAGTTGGCTCAGAAGATGCCTGCAGTTCAAAAGCCCAACTTTTCAGCAGAGAATGCACATTTATAAAACTTGACAGCAAAAGTATTTTATCATCTATTGTTAATAAGACAATTTATGTTAAGTGTCTGGACTTGCATGCTGTCTTCAGGTTCTCACTTATATCCCTTCCTTGTTTTTCACTTTTTGCTGCACAAGCCAATATTTTTTCCATGTCTTATGACAGGCAAGCTAATTTTGGATTCTAGAGACGGCTCTGAATTGTTAAAACTGGGCCTGCAACACCACTTCGGCATCATAACATCCCATACATTTCAAAAAGGCTCTCAGCCAATGATGGTGTGTAAACACAGTCTCTCACAACCATTAAAACCATTACCCTCCAAAGGCATCCACTGCTTTTCATACATACAGGGGTAGACTTGGAGGGACTTGTGTGGTGGCGGGAGTCATTCCGGAGAGGTCAGGGGTAATATATTATATATCAGAGCGTAATAGTATTCCCAACAAAAACTTGACATTTTGTATTGCTTGGAGATGTGTCTCCCAGAATAACAAAGACTCTGCATTTGGCTCAGCACATCCGCATTGTTTGCTCACACACAGAAAGCTAGCGCTGCAGAATCAGCTGAATGACAACAGCATTGTTAGTAAGAGCATTGTGTTTTTAGCCTTGCTTGTTTACTCTCAAACACACACTTACCAATTTGGCTCTGTGACCATGTCTGTTGGCAGTTCAGTGAACCAGCAGGACCTCTACATTGACTGCAACTAATAGAGTTGAAGACTTAATTAAATTAAATCTGAATCAGCTGACATATAGGCTGAAAATAAGTAATCGTCGAGCATTTGGTTCAGCCATGTGAAATTGCAATCATGCGTCAGAAAATCCAAATGAGTAACTAGATGTAAGGTCAAGACGTAATCTTTGAAATTTGGAGAGGGTACTGATCTTACCTGCAGCTGATGCTAAAGTTTACTAAAGTCAGTTAAATGAAGGCAACGGCCATTAGTGTATTAAGTGAGCGTTTAAGAGCAGATTTCAAGAGGTGTATTGAGATGTCATTCTCATCTCATTTGCCAAAGAACACAGGTTCTATTTAATAGCTATCTTGTTTTTTTTTTTATCTTTGTCACTTTGCCAGAATTGTGGCAATCTGCTCTTTTCATTTTCTTTGTTGATGTTCATCTTGTTAAATATACAAATGCATGACTACCAGCAGCCAGCTGTACAAGATATATAACCAAACCGTTATCTTTGTAGCCTATAGGAGCCAGTCTTAATGGTCTGCATGGGCTTTACATAGGATCCCCTGCTGCACCTTTTAATTGATTTCTCAGTTTCAAAGGAGCTACTATAACATCTTGATGCTTTTCTTTTTTACGATTCTATCTCACATTTAACATGAAAATACTTTGGTACACAGAGGAGGTCTCGGTTGACTGTCTATAAATTCCTGTGAGCACCTTGTCCTCACACCACACACAGCTTCTCTCATGCGGCAGATATTTCTCCTCATCCTTGTCCTTTCTTTCATATCTTTGACACCTATGAAGGTAAACATTACAAGCCTATATAGATACACTATTCAAAAAGACTTGGTTTTGCCATTTCAACTTACACTTTTTATCACAGCGGTTGTTAGCCTGGAAGTTGCACTTTATAAGTCTGCATATAAAGGAACCACTGCGGATGGTTTCTAAGGGAGCTTTCAGACCTGTGGTCCGTTTGTTTTGTTCCGATTCAGGGGCTAAATCGATACGGTTGTTTCGTTTTTTGTTTGTGGCGTTTGTGTTCACAAGGCAACCACTGTAGCGGTTTAAAGCTGTTAACAAATGCCATGCGCGAACCAGCTGTTCTCTGATTGGTCAGAAATGAACGCGGAAGGAGTTTCCTCTTCCGTACCTCAGGAAAAACAACAATGGTTATAATCTTTTTCACAGGGCGCAAAGCGCAGGGCGCAAAGCGCAGGCCGCCGCTGGCGATCCCATTTATTGTGTATGTGCTACCGGCGCAAAAGCGGACCGCTCTGCCGCCGAGCTACGAGAGGGCGCCTGCCGCGGCGTCTGCACCGCGCCTGCCTGCCCGAATTGAACATTTTTTAATTTCACTGTGCCGCGCTGTGACAACATCTCGGCACGTCCAATATGAGAGAAGGGAAAGGAGAGAAAGTTGTGTCTAATAGGAGAGAAGGTGGTGGAGGCTGCGCCGACTCTTCTCCTTGAGCCGCGGTCGCACATACACAATGAATGGAGTTGTGTCGGTTGCTGTGTCGATTATGTTCACACTGCAAACAAACCGCTCCAGGTCTGGAATGGAAGCGAGCCGACACCACCTCTCCACTAGGCGATCTCGGCTCGCTTGTTTTGTGCCACATCTGAGCGCGATTGTTGTGTTCATATACTGTATACCAAACGAACCAATCTTTAGGGGGAAACGCTCCCTGTTTCGGAACAACTGCTCCAAACGGGACAGGTGTGAAAGCACCCTAAGATGCTGTTTAGGACTGTATCAGAACTTTGTTGTTCAAAGTTTTAACAATAATTCTGTTATCACTTATGATACCCTGAAGATTCATATGATTTAAAAGGCCATAAAAATGTAAAGTTTTGGACCGAATTGAATGCAAGCACAAAAAAATGGTCAAAAATAACGTCTAACCGACTACACATAGTATGCCTTTGTTTTCTCCCACAAAAAAATTGGCAAAGGATCGAGGATTTATTTACACTTGTAAATCCTAAGAGTGGCTTGCATTCATATTTTTTTTTTGCCTCAGGCATTTCTGGAAATAGACTGCTTCCTTTCATTTTAGGAAATCACTTTGCAAATAAATGTAATGTATTCAACCAAACTTGTTCTGCAACATTAATGAAACATGTCAACATAAATTGTGTTCATGCAGTTAATTGTCTTCATGCACTGTTGCTTTAAGTGAATCATGTGGTGTACCTGAATTGCTGTTATCCCCATGTCCAGTCCAACCAGAATCCTTTTGTCT
The DNA here is from genome assembly GCF_033807715.1 of Cololabis saira. Taxonomy (NCBI): domain Eukaryota; kingdom Metazoa; phylum Chordata; class Actinopteri; order Beloniformes; family Belonidae; genus Cololabis; species Cololabis saira. Next base: position 21,231,465 of record NC_084595.1, read on the forward strand.
AATAGCTGTGCAACGTGCGGCTTGTCTACTTTCAAGAAGTCCCACACAATCTCTGTGACATCCACCTGCCAGTCAGTCCCCAGCATGAAGCTGGTTTGTCCCCGAAGATCAGCTGACTCAGCTACAAAGTGGGTCAGGACTTTGACCATGGCATGCTGGTACTGCAGAGTGCAGCTCCGCCCTCGTCTGTCTTCGTCATCCTCATCCTCGCTGTCCCGTGTGGACCTGACCAGAACAAAAAAACAAACAAACAAAAACACTGATGTGCAAATTGGGAACAAACTGTTTTGTGAAGTTGTGGTGTTGCTCAATCCATCACATCATATTATATATATATATATATATATATATATATATATATATATATATATATATATATATATATATATATATATATATATATATATATATATATATATATATATATATATGTATGCCAGATATACAGTGTATGACATTAAAAGTGGAATTGAGTGCATCTGGTGGTTGCTACTTCAACACATACATTACTACATACTACATACATAGGCTACTCTTGACGGGTTTTTAGCAATATTCTAGCTTTAACTTATCTCAAACACACACACGAATCTAACTCATAGAGTAACATTTACCGACGAAGATCAAGTTATGATGAAAAGCTGTTGATGATACCAGTAAGAGCAGATAAATCCAGTGAATGGCCATCATTTTTCCTTCTCAGTGTATCTCCCTCACCATTTTGGAACACCCGGTCTGAATTGTAAATGTGCTCCCGCCTCCTTACTGCTTTATTTAATAGCTTCCCTGATTGCTCTGTTGCTAGCAAATCAAGTTTTATTACTTTTAGCAACAAATCAGCCAAAACAGGCACAACTCGTTCTTACCAGGAAAATTGCCTCGAGTTTGACAAACTGGGTTTAAACGGATACGATACGATCAAGTTTTTCTTTATTTTGACTACAACAAACACTTTTATAAAACAACAAATAATACACCCTGAGATGTTGAGAAGCCAACAATTGAATTGCTGATGTGGAAGAATGGATGTTGTTACACACAGGCAGTTAGTCAACTCGCAAACAGAAGAGGGGGCTTGTCAACACGACTATTAACCATCCACGTGTTCGACTTGTATCCACTTTTTTGTCAAGTCATTGTCATTTGTTCCACTGTCTTTTTCATTTCTTCCTCCTGCACATAGCCAGAAGTAAAGGTTGTGATAGATATAAAGGGAAGAGGGAAATAAATTAATCTCTTAAACTGTTTTTCTTGCGGTTATCCGCCCTGCTTGTCTCTTTCTGTCGGAATCCCCTGAGAAATCTGACTGCTTGCTAAGCCACGGGAATAAATATGTTAGCTGCAGGCTCTAGAGAAAAGCCAAGAGTACAGGGAGATTTGAAGTTAAGAGCTTAAAAGCTTTGCTGGCAGGAGTGATTTTTGCATGCAACTGAATGACAGTCATTAACCCAAAAAATGCATGGAGGGAGTATTGTCATTTGAAGTTTTTATTTTAAATATTTTTAAGTATTTAAAAGTATTTTTAGAAACACTTCTGACAAGGGCATTGGCCTTTTGATTATTATCATGGATTAAAAAAGTTAATTTTACTATATGTAGTTTTTTCTTAGCTTTTTCTTTGTCTTTATTGCTGACATTTCTTATTTATAAGTGCTTCTTAATATAGACAAACCTTCCAACAACATAACCCATAAGATATATAGATTGATCAGATTGAAAGAAAAAAGAAAGTTAAAACAAAGTCTCAAATGTTGTGATTGGTCGTACTCACATGGCCAACCTGGTCATCCCACCGTGTATCCAGACTAGAACAAAACAACTCAGCTTTGGGAATAAGGTCATTGACAAGGTCATTGTCATTTTGGGAGCATACAAGACAAGGGTGATGAACTGTTTGCATGTTAATAGTTACTGTATGCTTTTACGTTTGTAACACTTCATTCTGTATGAATATAATTCCCAGAAATTCTGGTCAGATTTTAATTTCCAAATTCCACAGAGACTAACTGAAGGAAAACCTTTGCATTAACACAAACACACGTGTTTAATCTGTAAATGTGGCAGCAGGTGTAGGCCCACAGGAAGCCTGGGAATAACTGGGAGATTAACCTTCCTGATGTTATTGAGAAAATACTTTTTTAGAGAGTTCACCAAAAAAATAAGTAAATCCAAAACTTCCAAAAAAAATCATTATGATGACCCAATAAGACTTTGGGGATTGCTTAAGGAACCTAAGGCAGCAAAGTATGAAGGAAATGTCTCTGGAGATTTATATGTAGACACTCCCAAAGGTGTGAAATCCAGGGGTCTTGTAGCTTGGTAGAAAAATGACTTGTGTGGGGGGCTAATGATACAAAGAGGAGTGTCATATTTCCTTTTCTTATTTGCGCAGCTTCACCAACTTCATTTTCTAATGAAGCCAGACAAAAATGGAAAAAAAAAAATGATCCGAGTCTCAATAGTTCAAACACTCCAGTAGATGTGAAGACAGAATGTTCTGGAAGCACAATGAGTTTGCTGCTCCCCATTGTCATTGAGTGTAATGATCTGCCAGATGATCGGTCACAAATTCCTTTTGCAGAAGCTGCGACACATCACCTTCACCTAAGGTGCATTGCAGACCAGATCCTAGGTTTGTACCCACAGGGGCTTCCTTTCCTATTGTGGGATATTTATCAGAGGCATAAGGTCGAATAGTGATCCAATGTTCCTCATGACTCTGCTTATGCTTAAAAGTTGGATTCTGGTTAATAATAAGAAATATTTGCTTGGATTCTACACCCATGCCATCAAAAGTGATCTCTTTGTGTACAGCTGCCAATTTCATCTCACTTTGAAACGGGCAGCTGTGCACAAAGAACAACTTTGAGGGAGTCCAAGAAAATGACAAGGTTTATGGTAAAACTGGGAGGTGGGGGAGCTCAAGTCTTACACCTGCTTGTAAAATAGGAAGACAATTTGCTAATGTGGCAGGAAACACGTATATAACTTTCTTCATCTTAGTATCTCAATGCCTGTCCTTTCTTGCTCCTGCAGGTTGGTTTGGGAGGGTTCTTTGTACTGTTTTTATCATGGATGACTATAAAGTTTGCCTCTTGTTAGATTGCTTATTTGTTAACTGTCATTTTTAAGTTGACAAAGTTAAAATGATGACAAAGTTGGCGATGTGTTGCATACCTTTCAACATGGTCTTTTAGAGTATTTTTGTAATAATCACTGCTGTCAAAATCAGCTATAATGAGAGAAAACGGATGCATGCTGCCTCGCGAAAATAAAACATTGATAATTAAAAGAATTTAAAAAAGTGCATACACAACAGAAACTCTTGGAGAGACACCTGGACGGATGGTTTCATCTCTGCTTCTCAAAAGTGCCATCATACCACGCTTTCTGCAGAGTCTGCGAAACTCGTATTGATTTCAACCATCAAGGACAACAGATAATAGTGAATCATATATTGATATGCATTTCCCTGCTCTATTTAAGTATTGAATTTTTTTTAAATGAAAAGGTAATGACATTATCCCCAAAACTGCAGAATTAGCATGATATTTAGCCATATACCTGGAACAGAAATGACTCCAAAAGAGATCCTCTATATTTATTTGTGTGTCAAGCTTTTTTGTGCCCTAGGGAGAGCGTGCTAATTTTATTTTTACATGTTGATGTATTTTATCATCTGTTTGTTTGGAAAAGATCATTTGGACAGAAGTGAGCATTTTGGTTACATATTTAGATGCAACTCTGTCTGCTAGTGGCTGATTGCTTGGATCTTCTTGAGTTTTCTTTACAGCTGTTTGTAACACAAGAAAAAGACGACACTGAGTTAAGCCCAACAATAAAAGGGACAACAATAAAGAGATAGAAGTTAAAAGCAAGATAACCATTTAAATACTGTTAAACGAAAGAGAAAAAATATTCTCAATAAAGATATCTGGAGAGAGGTTTGAAAGGAGCGCTGTGGCCCGAGAGCTTCGCCTACACATAGGTTGGCTTCCCGCGAAGCTTATCTTGTCCCTGATATGACAGACCTTAGGGAGGGAAGAAGTGAGCCATATAAGAGGTGCCAATCAAACACAGCACCTATATGGATGCCGCATGAACAGACCAAACGTCTCTTTATTTTTCATCTCTCTGAGCCTCCCCCTGCAAACCAAAACAAGTGTGATTGATAAGGAATTTAGCCGCTTGCTATTGCCACTCACGGTTTAGTTCCTTGTGGCCCGTGGACAAAGGACCAATGCTTATTCTCACCAACAGGCATGTAGATACTTCGCAAGGTCCCACCTGTTATTCCCTGATAAACAAAGCGGGGTAAGACGGGGAGAAGCAAAGCTCAGTGAAGCCATCAGCAGTGGTGCTGGCAACAGCCGTGGCAGCCTAGCTTGACTGTTCCCACTGATAAAGGCATCCATTCCCTCACACAGCTGGAAAAGCAACATTCTCGACAAGCCATGACATTAGTTGAATGCTGTACCGCTGTCCCTCAAAATAAGAGGGAGCTTGGATAATTAGAGCAGACACAGTGGTATGTGGGATGACTCCAAGTCCAACTTCAATGCTTTTCCCAAAGTAATTATTGCAGGTAGGCTGATGGCTGCTCCACCATTTGATGGATTTCAACAATTGTGGAGCAGGACTGCACAGCAGAATTGGCAGAGGTGCTGCTAGTGATGAGGCCTTAGGGGAGAGGTCTCACCTCGAGACAACTCTAATAATGTGCCGTTCCACTGACAACTAAAAGGAGCAATGACAAGCCACCTTGAGCCAGTGATAATGACAAACTGTGTTGCACAGGTCAGCCATTCTGTTATCAATTTAGAAGTGTGAGTTAGACAGCTGGAGTGGTGTTCAGTCACACAGTCATCACAATCTTATTTTGGAGGGACTGAAATTAAAAGCATAATCTCTGTCTTCTTGTAGACCATTGCAAAAAATACAAGCAACAAAACGGAAAATGCACATTTCAAAAAAGAGCAGCGCTTATTACATTTACTTTGACTTTTATTTGTTTGCAGAAAGCATAAATGAAAGAAACTATGTTTTTCATCAACTCCATCATGGTGTAGGTTTGAATGTCAGGACTGCAACACATTCTAAAAACAATTAGATAAGACAACTATGTTTTAAAATAATGTTCCCCAGAGAAGTGTTGGAATGGATTTGCTGTCTGATTTTAGAGTGTACAGTATAATATCTTTCTATTATTCAAGGAATCTGGGGAGTGTCCCACATTGGACACCCACGATCTGTGGCTCTCAGATGATCATTGACCAAACACAGCCTTGAATATATCAACATGGGCAGTGGATTATATGTGAAACTGTTGCCAAATAAAACAGTGCGGAGCTACATTCACAAACACTATTTAAAACACAAAAACATGGCTAATGTTAACCCTTAACATTTCTGGGTTAAGGGTCTGGAAACTGTTTTGGAGCAAAGACGAAAAGGAACATCCTACTATCAGCAACATGTTCAAAAGCCAGGTTCTGATAGAGACCACTTAAACTTCTGTGGTGACAGCATTACTGAAGAAAAGCATATTGAGATTTTAGAGAAACATATGTTCTCTACAAAATCAGATCTTTCCAGAGACATACATGCATTTTCCAGGACACCATGGCAATGAAAGAGGAGGGTACGGATACTGGTCTGCCTGCCTTCACTTGCACTTTGAATTACCTTGTGTTGAATTGTGCTATATAAATAAATTTGCCTTGCCTTCAGGCTTGGCTTGTCCCTAATAGAGGATGTGTGGATTATTTTGGATTCACGAATGTGAAAACATGGTTCCTGAACTTTGTTGCACACCTTAAGACACACTTGCAAGGAGCATTGGACAGGAACAAAAGGCAAACATGAAATACCTCATGATCGTGCAGTCTGCAAAGAAATACCTAGGTAAATGTGAAAATGCTGCATTTTTGTAAAATATTTTTTCCTCCAGAGCTTTTTTCTAATTCTGGTTCGTATTTAAAAATGATAATTTTACCTGTTCAAATGCAACTACGGCTTTGTGACGCTGAGGTTTTGTCGTTAATGTCATTGCATAGCTGTAAATCATGCCTGAATCACATAGTACAGCAAATAACAAAAAACATTTATGACAAACATAAATGACAACTATACTGTGTATAATATATTATATAATAATATATGTGTCAGTTTACCTCTGACCAGTGGGAGGGTTGGGTACCCTCCACCCTTTGATCTGGCTCAGTTCCATGTCTGACACCTCAATCTGAAGGGGGAGTCGAGGAATCCACACGCTGAGCTCCAGCTGAGCGCTGAGGTATCCGTAAGTGAAATTCACCAACATCTTCACCTTGCCCTTCATTTCTTTGCCATTCACAAAAACGTAGTCGCACCTGTCAGACACCTGTGTGGGAGGAGACAGAAAGATTAAAAGAGGAAGCATTTCTGCGCCGCTCTTCTGACAGCCGAAGAAGAAAACTTCAGAGAAATCCAGACAGGTTTTATTTCTCAACAAGATATGAGACAACTTGTTGGGGGGGGGGGGTAATCATTGGCAGCAGAGTTATAATAACTTTGAATAGTTTTTATTTTCATTTAGTTTTTAAGTTTAGTTTAAGCTTGTTTAACAAGAACATGAGTAGTTTTAGTTTTGAAAAAATTGGTTAATCTTAGTTTTCTAAAGCATTTGTGGCACAAAAACAAATAGACAAAAACAAATTTGATATTAAAAGTCCTTTTTTCTTTCCTTTGAGTAATTAGAATTTTTAAAAACCAATTAGTAAATAGAAAGATGAAGCATCAGACATAAAAACAAACAATGCACAAACTTAAAATGTGAAAACAAAGTTAGTTTTACCTGCAGTGCTATTTTGTTTCAGTTAGTTTTGTATTATTACTTTGAATTTTTATTTAATTTTTTTTAAAGTTTTTATTTCCATTAACAGGGTTATTATTCTTTATCTATGTTTTCAGAAACATTTTATTCCTCTTTTCATTTACGATGATTTCATAAGAGGTAAAACTTGTTTTATTCCAACTCCATGGGCATTAGTGTGTGTGTTCATAATCATCTCCCAGTCTCGATAAAGGGATCTGAGCTGCTGAGAAGTCTGAAATATGAATCTATTCTTCGAGGTGGTACACTTATAATACACTTATGTCAAAAAGAAAATAAACCCTATTTCAACAACAACAAAAGCAATTTTGTCCTCAACAGGTATAAATCTGTTAATACAACCTCAGATGGAATATTCTTCTTCAAATCAAATGCAATCGATTAACTGTTCATCAGCAAGTGTGGCCAACTCTGAAAGCAGCCACTTTACTGGTCGTTTAATGGTCTGGAACATTTAAGATGAGATAAGAAAACATTTATTTGTCCCATAATGGGGAAATTGCAGTTGGCAACAATATGCAGAATAAGAGATAAGATTAAGATTGTTTGTTGTGGAGTCTAACAGCAGCAGGAAGGAAAGACATTCTATATCTTTCCTTCACACATTGAGGGTGAAGCAATCGGTCACTGAAGCTGCTTTTCAGTTCTGTCAGGTCACCGTGCAGGGGGGGACTCATTGTTCAGCGTGGATGACACTTTAGCCCGGACTCTCCGGTCACCCACCTCCCTCACTGAGTCCAAAGAGCAGCCCTGGACAGAGCTGGACTTCATGATGAATTCATCCAGCTTCTTCCTCTCCCTCTCTGTGATGCCACTGTTCCAGCAGACCAGTACGTACAGAATGGCTGATGTCTCAGGAATCCCCCTTTCACTCCAAAAGACCTCATAAGGTAGAGCCTGCTCTGTCCTTTCCTCTAGAGTGCATTAGTGTGGGGAGTCCAGTATATAGCCGCTCCGTTTATATGCAGACACCCTTTAAAGCAGCACAATGTAACTTTCAGCTTTTGTTGAGTTCGGCGGTTCCTTTGGACAAAAGCGGTAGTACTTTACCAGAAAGAACACTACATTTCCCATGAGCACCAGCGCGTACTGCAGGAAATCCTGATCTCCCGTTGCGTGCATTTGTTTTGATAGTGAATGAAATAAGACGGGACAGACTTTCAAAACTACTTTTCTGTTTTCAGCGGTCGTTTGCAGGATGGATAGCGAAGAGGTAATGTATCTATTTTTGGCTAAACAATATAATATGACGATGTTGAAAATCACTAAGTTCAACTTGGTTTTATTAGTGAAGTCACCCCCGCCCCCCTGTCCTGTTTCAGCGAGATAATGCGCCCTACAAACTTTTATTTTCTTCGGTTTTTTCGCTGCTTCGGCCATGATACCAGCTTCTTTTTAGTGTGGAAGGGTTCCTACCATGCTCCTCAAAGTTACATAGTGCCAGTGAAGGCGATACAGACCCCTCAGACCATGACAGAGGTTCATTAAACCTGTTTTAAGTTGATGTACCATCACAATGACTCTGGAAATATTATATTAAGGTGGAAAAGTTGGGACTTCCGGTTATGGCGTGACGCTGACTAGTCGCAGATAATACAGCTCTCCACTAACTTTCTGGAATATACCTGAAACTCGACTGACAGCTCGATTGACGACTATTTACAGCCTTGTAAATACTTCTTTGGGGACGATGCCACCTAAAGTTTGCAAAACAGGGCAGCAAACATCCAAAACTGGGATACGACGGGACGCTGCTAAAGCAGAAGCTAAGTCCTCCGCAGATGATGCTAGCAGCGTGGATAGTGCAAACGAGGGGACGGCGGGAGCAGGCATGCCCACGAACAGCGACATCCTGAGTGAGATTCGCTCTTTAAAGCAGGATTTCACCAAACAATCTGCCGATGTGATGGAAGCAATAAACGGGATCAAAGTGGATATTGAATCCCACGCCAGGAGGATTGAAGAGGCTGAGGGGAGAATCTCACAAGCGGAGGATGACGTAACAACTCTCCGGCAAAAAGCAGAAAGGCTGGAGGAAACGATTCAGCTATTGAGCACCAAGGTTCAGGACCAAGAAGACCGGGCAAGACGTTCGAATGTGAGGCTGATTGGACTCCCTGAAAAAACTGAGGGTACGGACATGTGCGCCTTTCTGGAAGAGTGGCTTCCTAAGATCCTGGGCGATGCTCTCACTCCTGCACCTGTTATTGAGAGAGCGCACCGTATCGGCCAGGTGAACCCAAGCAGGTCTTCTACCGCACCCAGGACCATTATAATGAAGTTTCTGAGCTACAAGGACTGCGAGAAGACCCTGAGAGCAGCCAGGAGGATGGGAGAAGTGCGGCATGAAAATCACCGTCTCAGCTTCTTCCCGGACTTGTCGTCCGAGACCCGGCAGCGCCAGCGCGAGTTTGATGGAGTTAAGGCCCGGTTCAGATCCATGGATATTCGTTATGGGATGCTCTACCCGGCCCACCTGGTGATTACTCATGATGGCAAGCGTCGGATCTTTAAAACGGTTTCTGAAGCGGAGGAATACCTGCGGAGGATGCAGCCGCCGGCGCGGGGGTCGCCGGCGCGGGGATCCCCCGGTCCTGAGAGCTGAGATGACAAACGCGGGATCCCCGTGTCGGCTTTAATCCGGATTCAAGAAATAAATATCCTGGAATAACGTTATTAGTGACTCTTGGCTGTGGAGCTAAGGACAGAACGCGTTTAACTTTTCTCTTTTACTCTGTTTCCTATTTACTTTTTTAACCCTTTATCTACCGCGCTCCATCATAAAGGTATGTAGGTCGCTATCCTGTTTAATAGTATTATTTTGTTTCATTAACGGAGGCACTATTGTTTTTTATTTATTCTTATTTTTACAAATAGACTGATAGATACCTCCAGATTTAATTTCACTGTCTCACGTAGCTATTAATAATGTGAAGAAGACGCATGATGTTGTTGCCTCCACCGACGTTTTTGTTTGGATTTAAGGAAGGGGAAATGTGACAGTTAGTGTGCATGTAAAATTATTTTTATTTATTTATTTGTATTTTTTCGCTCGTTTTAATGCTCAAGTGCTGCTGTTATTTCAGACACTTGGAGTAATACGTGGGGAATGAATGTACAGTACAACTTCATTCCTTAACACATTCTTTATTACTGCTGAATCGAGTTTGTGGTTATTTGTCTTTTATTTAGTGGGTCTGTTTATGCTATGGGTCAGTGTTCACATTACGTTGCTCCTCCTGGAGAGGATCAAACGTTCTGCATGACTGGAGTTCACGTTAACTGTGGGTCTTTTACATACACTTCGTTTGGGGAAGTGTATGGTGTCCTCATGTTCAAGGTTATCTTGGCTTATTATGTGAGTATTATGTCTTTTTATTTTATCTATTTTTTATTATCTTTATTTTTTTTATTACTCATCACTGCTTTGTCGTGCGCAAAAAGGGAAAGATGGAAGAGAATTGCTCGAAGTGATCAGAATGCTCATAGTTACCTCATGGATGTCAAAAATAACAAATCTCATGGCTAACAAAATAGATTTAAAGATTTCCAGCTGGAATACGAGGGGTCTTAACAAGTTGGTTAAGCTGAAACAGGTATTAAGTAGAATTAGACAAATGAAGTCCAATATCATTTTTATACAAGAAACTCACCTAATTAAAAAAGATATGGGTAGGATTCAAAAAAGATGGCCAGGTCAAAGTCATGCTGCTTGCTTCAACTCCCAGTCCAGGGGTGTGATGATACTGATTCATAAATCAGTTCCCTTTCGTTTGAATAGCAAATTCATAGATCCAGCAGGAAGATATATCATACTCAGTGGGACGATAAATTACACTCCAATTAATTTAATAAGCATATATGCACCAAACAAAGATGAACCAGCCTTTTATCAAAATCTATTTCTATCCTTGTCAACATATCCAGGTCATTATATAATTGGCGGTGATTTCAATTGTGTTATGGATCCAACAGTGGATCGCTCAACAGGCATTGATGTATCTCATCAACAGACACGAAAAATTATCAAGAAATATATGACTGAACTAAATCTCATAGATACTTGGAGGCATCTTAACCCGGATAAAAGAGAGTACTCGTGCTTCTCGAGCACATACAAGTCATATTCAAGGATAGATTATCTATTGATCTCGAACGCGCTACTATCAAAAATTGATAAGTGCTGGTTTGATGGCATATTACTATCGGACCATGCCCCAATCTCAATGACTATACAATTACCCAAAGTATTCTCCTCTCCACCCAGATTTCGTTTTTTATCTAAGTGGCTCCAGTACCCTGATTTTGTGACATTTCTCGACCGGAAAATAGATGAATACTTCTCCATAAATACAAATCAAACTAGTGCATCAGTAAAATGGGAAGCTTTTAAAGCATTTTTAAGAGGTGAAATAATAAGCTACACTAAATATAAATCGAAAAAACATTATGAACAGTTGAACACCATTGAACAGAAAGTAAAGGAACTTGAAAGACAACTCTATCACAATAATATTCCAGAAAAGCAGCTGGAGCTGCTCCAATTGAAAGCCCAATATAATGAATTAACTACGAACAAGATAGCCTCAAATCTATTATGGTTAAAACAGTCGTATTATGATCAAGGAGAAAAGGCGGGTAAGTTGTTGGCATGGAGGATAAAAAAGGTACAAACAGAAAGGGCTATCAATATGATAACATCTGAAGAAGGAAAACAGTTAATTGATCCAGATGAAATAAATGCATCCTTTGCAAATTATTATAAAAATCTCTATAAATCTGAGTGCCCACGTGGATTAGATGACCAAAACAAATGTTTAAATAGGCTTAATTTTCCAATCATATCAGAAGAGGAGAGACTTAATCTTGAAGAAGAATTAACCATTGAGGAGTTATCACAGGCTTTGATGGGTATGAACAGTGGGCGGGCTCCTGGACCTGATGGTCTACCTGTAGAGATATATAAGAAGTTCTCAACCAAGCTGCTCCCACATCTTTTGGAGGTGTTTAATGAATCCTATGAAAAAGGAATTCTACCTCCGACATTGAGAGCTGCTACGATTTCTCTACTGTTAAAGCCTAACAAGTCACCCTCAGAAAGAACATCTTACCGTCCCATATCCCTAATGTCGTGTGACACCAAAATTCTATGTAAAGCTCTGGCGAAAAGAATAGAAACTCTTCTTCCGAGTATAATAAATAATGACCAAAATGGCTTTGTCCTAAATAGACAAGCCTTTCACAACACTCGCAGGCTCTTGAATATTTTATTTGCAAAACAGAACACTAAAGGACATGCAATCCTATCATTGGATGCCGCAAAAGCATTTGATAGAATTGAATGGAGTTATCTTTTTGACGTATTGAAACGATTTGGAATTGGGGAAAATTACATAAAATGGATAAGATTACTATATACAGAACCAATGGCAGAGATTTTAACTAATGGTCAGTGCTCCACCCCCTTTAGATTATGTAGATCCACACGGCAAGGCTGTCCCATGTCACCATTATTGTTTGTTTTAGCCATTGAACCTTTAGCTATGGCTGTCCGGCAATCAGCTGAAATTACAGGAATTACGGTTGGCAGAAGGGAACATCGTTTAGCTCTTTTTGCAGACGATATTGTTTTGTTTTTAACAAACCTAGACACCTCACTCGTAGCATTAAACAATATTTTAATTGAATTTGGACTTTTTTCTGGATATAAAATTAACAATTCTAAAAGTGCTTTGTTAATGTTGAATAAAGAAGAGAGGGAACACCCACTGATTCAAACCCGATTTGCCAAAGCTCCAGGGGGGTTTACTTACCTGGGAATTAAAATAACTCCAGAGGTTGATAACATTTTGTCTGCCAATTATGACCCGCTTGTTAGAGGGATAGAGGACATGCTCGAAAAATGGAGTCTGCTTCCGATTTCTATGATTGGACGAATTAATATCATAAAAATGTCAATATTACCGAAGTTCCTGTATCTCTTTCAATCAATCCCTCTCTCTCTTACAGCCTCTTTTTTTAACAGATTGAGGAAAATGATCACCAACTTCATTTGGAATAATAAGCGTCCTAGATTACGTCTTTCCCTTCTTTACCTGCCATTTGACCGGGGAGGGCTTAGACTCCCCAATATGAGACTTTATTACTGGGCTGCTCAACTGCGGGCTGCCATGTTCTATTTTCTGGACGGAGATGTTCCGACCTGGGTGGAGATGGAGAATAGTTCAACGGAACTTCCACTTTGTTCTTATATCTATTCGGCACAAAGGAAAACCCTGATGAAGCAAACACGCAACCCTTTTCTAAGAAACTCCATATCTATTTGGCATGAAGCCCACACCTTTTTGAATGAAAATATTGTACTATCACGTTTCACTCCTATCTGGGGAAATGATAGTTTTAAACCTGGGAGGCAAGATGCAGGTTTCAAACAGTGGATAGATTTGGGGATAACTAAAATGAAGGATCTTTTTATCGATCGTACTTTAATGTCATTTCAACAGCTAGTAGTTAAGTATAACCTTCCCAAGAAACATTTCTTTAAATACTTACAAATCAGAAGCTTCATACATGCTCAAAGTAAAACTTACGAGGAACCGCCATTATCTGTTATTGAAAAATTTACAATTAACAATTTACAGGGCAGGGGCCAATTATCAAAGCTATATAACATACTTTTAAACGGTTTGCAGGAAAGTTCCCATTCTTATTTATCCTCTTGGAGGAATGATCTACAACTAGATATATCCACAGAAGAATGGGAGAAGGCCTGTCATCTAGCCCAAACCCAGAGTATAAACACGAGAGGTAGATTACTACAATACAAATGGCTCTTTAGAACCTACATTACTCCCGTTAAGCTAAATCATTTTAATCCCAACATTCCAGACAATTGCCCTAAATGTGACATAGAAAGAGGTACCTTGCTTCACTGTATATGGGAATGTAAGAAAATACAGGATTTTTGGAAAGATACCCTTCGCCTGATTTCCAGTTTAACAGAATGTATAATTCCCGTCGAACCTAGATTGTGTCTGTTACATATATACCCTGAAGACTTTGGTGCAAATGCAAAGAAAAGAAAGCTCATAGATTTTTGTTTATTACAAGTAAAAAGGGTAATAGCCTTGAAGTGGAAGGATGTTCAGAGTCCTAATTCCACCCAGTGGTTAAAAGAGATGTCTTCACACCTAGTATTGGAAAAATTAACATACATTCTAAGAGGTAAAGTTGGAGAATTTAATGACATGTGGTCACCCTTTTTACGTTTTATGGACAATCTGCCCAATGATTCTCATGGACAAAGATTAGATGACGATTAATTATTATTTTTGTGTATTTTTTATTTTTTTATCTTATTCTTTACTTTTGATTATTATTACTAGTTATTTTATGTATTCACATATTTTCTGTTGAGTACTTTTGCTGAGGACCCTGGGGGGGAGGTTGGGGAGGGGTGGGTGTTTTTGGGCTTGTTATGTATGTTTTGTATGTTTGTTATAAGAGTGAAAATCAATAAACAGAATTTGAAAAAAAAAAAAAAATAAAAAAATAAAAGACGTGCTGTAATAACTGTAAAAAAAAAAAAAAAAAAAAAAAAAAAAAAAAAAAAAAAAAAAGGTGGAAAAGTTACATAGTGCTGCTTTAAGCTATCTTTAGTGATTTTTTTTGATAACTGCCTCTTTTGTTTGCTCTACAGTTTTTCCCCTACCCGTTGTGCAGCGATCTGGTTGGACTGCCAGCCAACCTACTCCATTCCTTCAACTTCCTGTCACCCCAGCCTGCCTTGGATCCAGCCCACCAGGCCTCAAACTTTTTTCCCTCCCAAGGCGCAATAAAGGCCTTTCTGGGCATTAAACTCAACCTCTGCCTTCCTGTGTTGTGCACTTGAGCCCAACGCCTACTGAGACTTAACACACAGTTCCTATTCCTCACAAACTGTGGTCGGTCTGTGAGGTAGTCCAGGATCCATGAAGACAGCTGGTGATCCGCAACCATCCTCTCCATTTTGTCCCAAAGAATCCCTGGCTGGATGGTGTTAAACACACTGGAGGAGTCAACAAAGTTGATTCTCACAGTGCTGCAGGGCTTTTCCAGGGGAGAGAGCTCAATGTTGCAGATAACAGCGTCCTCCACTCCAACATTAGGACAGTAGCCAAACTGTAGTGGGTCCATGGAGTGGCTCACCTCAGAGCGGATATGTCCCGGGATCAGTCTCTTCAGTGTCTTCATCAGGTGGGATGTTAAAGCAGCTTGTCTGTAGCTGCTGAGGTCTTTCAGGTACAATATTATAGGCACTGGAACCACACATGATGTCTTCCAAATCTGTGGTACCACTCTCAGCTTGAGGCTCACGTTGAACACATGCTCCATAACTCCAGCAGTTTGTGTGCACAGGACTTAAGGACCCTGGAGCTGATACCATCCGGTTCAGCTGCTTTGCTCGGTAACCCCATAGTCAGATCAACCAGTTGTTAGAGAAACTGCAAAAAAATATATATATATTCCACAGGCTACAGCTAGCATGTTAAATGTTAAGATTTATGAGAGTAAAATTAGAAAATATTATAACAAATATTTCTTCTTTACGGGGCTTTTTATGAGAATGCAATATAAAGTAAGATGCTGCCTGGGTTTGTAAAGTTTTTTTTTTAAGATTTAAAGAATTTAGGCATTTAAAGAAAAACACAAGACTTTCAGAAAAAAGTAATTTGAACAATTTTTTTTCCAAAAAAGGAAAAAAAAAAAAAAAAAAGAACTCTGGTCTGGACTTTGAGTTTCCCTTGCAGCACTTTGGTTGTTTTTATTTTCAGTCATTCTGTGTAGATTTGATCATTGTCCTG
This sequence comes from Cololabis saira, assembly GCF_033807715.1. Classification (NCBI taxonomy): domain Eukaryota; kingdom Metazoa; phylum Chordata; class Actinopteri; order Beloniformes; family Belonidae; genus Cololabis; species Cololabis saira. The sequence goes on from NC_084595.1 coordinate 21,247,182, forward strand.
TCGCATGATACAATTCGCAAAGATTTAGCGGATGAACGATCACCTTTGACTACACTGCTTTTACTCATGGACTGCTAGATGCCTCGGTCCTGCTGGACACCAGGTCGAAATCATGCCCAAACTTTCAGAGTTTTAAGACTTATCAATGATCAGTTAATCAAGTGCATTTCATTAGCATCACCTGACTGCTAGTTACACTCTCAATTCCTGTGGAAGCTATATGAGCGCACATTGTTTTAACGTACACTTGCAATCTGGCTTTTTTTTTGTTAAATTAATAGTGAAAAGCAGTGGCATGTCACACCTGTTTCATCTGATGTTATGTTGCATTTACCAAATTTATCTTATATTTACTTAATTTTCCAGCTGCTAAATATTAGGTGTGTTTTTTTCTTCATTTTTTAAATTATTCTTATTATGTAAAATCCTAGGGATGGCTGAATTGTATATAAGGAAGAGAGTCTCTTGCAAACACGCACGCACGCACGCACGCACGCACGCACGCACACACACACACACAATTAATCAGTACTTAAACAGAAATACAGTCTTTTTTCTAGGCACATTGTCAATCGTATTGATTCCTTCATATAGCAGAGTCTTGTGGCCAGAACCACATGGAATTAGAGGGTCTGGGGATATATATATTTTTTTTCTACTTATAAGTTATTGCTCCGCAGTGAGATAAAATTAGAAACAGCCATTCATCACGAAACCCTGACAGGATGTCCTCTGTGACCAGGAAGAAAACTTTGTGTGCGACAGATACAAGTCTATGCTTTCTCCTGCACTTAATCTCCACCATCAAACCAGCAATAGCGCTTCTGTGATTCTGTGGAAACTAAATTTATCTGTTATGTGTCAGTGAAAAGCAGATTTTTTTTAAAGATTGTCTGTGTTTTTAGTTTAAAATGTAGACCTGGACAAGCTGCTGTCAAACAGTTTGCAGTTAGATACAGTTGCTTGATCAAAACTGCCATCTAAGATCTTCCGGCTAATTCCTTTAACTATATACCTGTATCCAGACATGGATGTAAGCAGACTAATGTAGCCCAAAGTACACACAGTAAAAATAACTTAAGATGTATTTCTTCAATTCTGCCCAGAACCAAGCTAATAACTTCTCTTTTTATTAATTTTTTTCCAAATTAAACTCATATTGAGCAAATGTTTCCTAATTTTCATGAGATGGAAAATCTTTTGCACAAATATTTGGGTCATATTTGTAGATGTGAAATATGGGTTTTTTCAAGATTTGTTTTTCTTTGTCAACAGATAATGGTGACCACATTCCTCTCTTTCTTATAATATGAGTTGAATTTAAAAATGACCATCGGTATTTCATGACCTTCATTATAAAATAAATTAAAAAAAACCCACAATATCTCATCAAACCTAAAATTAATTTCTCAAGGAAAATATTACACGGGTAAGTCTGTCAAAGCAGGTAAAGAAGAACGTCAAAATCGACAATTTTGAACAAATTATACAACTTCTTCCGGGAAAAAAAAAGGTTAAAATTCAGTTACATGTAGACTCCACAGCATTTGATCGTGTTAACAATCCTAAATTGAAAGCATTCTCACACCATACTTCAACCTAAAAAAAACGACTGAATTTGAAGTTCGAAGATATTTTAAGGGCGTCTTGCACACCCAGCCACCTCCCTCTGCCTCCCTGGAAGGACAGAAAAGCTTGTTTTAGGTATTCCTCAACTATCAACCATGAAGAACCCCAACGACCGAATATGCACTGCATTTTGTACTGGACACAAGCAGGATTAATGGATCCCTCCTCTACATTCCTGCAATGACGCTCAGTACAAACAATGAAGTACCTTGCACATGCCCTTGTACTGTACCACACTGCAGTGTAACATATGCTGATTGAGTTGATTAATAAAGTATTTGAACATTCCCACAAGAGAGGCAAGTCTCCCCTGGCTACAGTCTGTCATGGAGCAGATTGGACTCTGGCAGGGATCCCATGTGAGAGAGCTTGAACTGATACAGTTATCAGATGACTCCCCAGCTACTTATCAGCCCTCATCGTGAGGCTTTTATTTTGTCACTGCACTCTTCTGGGACAGTAGTGTCTTTGACAGCCTCTTCATCTCTGACTTTTCTTGGTTCAGGCTCTGTGACTTATCTGCACAAAGTCTGCAGGCTGAGGGGGAGGCTGCAACACCCGACTCGCTCCATGTGATGCCCATTGAGCACATTTAGAGGTGAAATGAACAATCAATGCTGCTTACAAAGGTATTGCCTTCCATCATATTCATCAAAACTAGATGCGTGAGGTTTACTCTTGTTGTTTGGTGATTAAAGAATTTGTAAATGGGTGTGAGATTTATCTTGGAGCTGAGTAAGATGCTGGCATTTCAACTTTTTCTCAATCAATTTAAGCAGGAAAAACTGTGTAAAAAAATGTTGCAGCTGACACCCAGCCAACCGATATGCATATACCTTCCTGCTTTGCTGGCTCACTCGCCAAGACATAGCCTTAAATCAATATTTTAACATAAAAGGACATTGCCACTTAATCAGCAGCCCCTTTAATCCCTCGTGCACCAACCCTGCTGGATGTGTGTAATTCCACACTGTGGGTGGGACTGCCTCTGTGAATTTACACAGTCTCTGTCATTCTGCTTCACAAAGTATCATAAACGTCCGGGAGGATCCATTAATCAAACACATTAGGCAGCTAACGGGAGAACACTTACAGAGAACATTAAGGCTGTCTCTGGATGTAGCCCAGGAAATTAACAGCTCACCAGACAGATACAATCTACGGCAGATATGAGCGATGGGAGTGGGGGGAGTGAAGTGGGGTGGGCTCGTCTCTAGTCTGTACACAGAGTTGCCTTGACAGAAGCAATTAAGAAGCTCAGACTGCTCTACATAGTATAAGCTACCACTCATTACAATGTAAGGGGAAGGTCTCTACATTGAATATTCTTATGTGCCATTGCGTGCTAGACAGGGTTGTATGACACAATATAAAAGAACACTGAACTCAACTAATGAGGATGGAACATTTTCCAGGGACATTTATGAATTCACAATCGTGGACTTTACCAGTATTGTTTTGGTTGTTTCAACTTTAATATCAGTGTGAAAACTCACAGGAGTCAGAGGTAAATCACAAAATAACCATTGCTTAGTGTCAGAATGCAGAATCAGCGGGTAGGCAGTAACCATGCAAGTGCAAAGGAATCAAGAGTAAATCTGAATGCCAGTAATACATGAACATTGCGCTCACTTTATGCATCTGCAGCATAAGGAGCACAAGTCTATAATATAAGACACCCTAAACCACAGAACCAAAACAGCCTATGCAATTAACTAATATGGCTCTAAATTTAGCTGTCAAAATGTAAAATCCTGACAAGCAACATGTGCTTGCAAAATAATGAAGTCACGACCATAATTCCGCCTACACGTGTCAGAAGAAATTAGTGTGCATAAGACAAATCTCCATCGTGGTTAAACGAAAGAGAGTGTGACCTGAGGTATTTCCCGCTAATTTGCTGCAGTTTTAAAGCCTTTAGTGAGCGGGATCATCATTTAATGTGCACAATGATTCATTGTTCAGGTTCAATGCCAATCTGTGCTTATTTATTGCTTTTTTCCCCTGGCCAAAATGAGATAAATTAGCTATGTTTGCATGCTCGTAGACTCTGAATGCTAAAGACGTGTCCTGAGTGAGCACCTGTAAGCATGCAGGATGAAAACATCACATTTCTGTCGGTACTGTAACTGACCTATTAGACATGACTGTGGATTCACTGCAAACTACTCATACTTTGCTTTGCTTCATTGAGACTTTGTATGTCTTTAACATTTAATTTGATACATCCTAGGATTCCATCTTGATGTAAAATGGCCAGCTACTTATTCACTTGGCAAAAATCCTGTTTTGTGAAATAGTATCTGGTATCCTCCCCATTTACGGCCATTACCACTGACTTTCTGTGAGGACCCATACAACAGCATCCAAGAGTACGTACTCCAATTTTCCATTAACACCTTAAACCAGCACGTAAGTCCTTCACCAACATTCCTTCTCCACCTCATGCCATTTTGGATGTGTTTTTTTCATGCTAGTCTGGTGCTCACGCTGCCTGTTTCACATGCTTTGTTTCGCTGATTGGCTTTATGCGTGTTCCCTGATGGACAGAGTCAGTTTATTCTGCATTCATAAGCATCCCCCCTTGGTAATCAAAGTCAAATCCAGAGGAATCAGACTAATTCTTTGTAACAAAGAGGAAAAGAAATAGGGTGGCTGTCCAAGTCATGACACGTTTCAACAGCAAAAGTAACGAGAAGGAAATTCTTGGTGCAAAGTGATGTTTCTTAAAACGGCACGGCGGCTCAGCTATTTGAAATTTGCCACAGACATGCTGACAGTAGTATTCTCCGTTTTTTTTTTTTTTTTTTTTTTTTACTGAAACCTGTTGAAATTCTGAGGGAGAGGGACTTTGTTATTGCAGAGGGCTCGACTTATGCTGCAGATTCAGAAGGGACTATGAAAACAAAAGAAGAAAAAAAACTTTACTGTTATCACTATAAATAAGGTGTAGTTTCACAATACCAGCATTCTTTTAGTAATATACATTTAAGCATCCACAAGAACCTATTTAAAGCAGCTTATGATTAAGTGTTTTCATGAATGCAGAGCTGCAGAAGCTCATCTCTCCTCTCAGCAGTTCATCTTACAGACCTTCACCACATCCTCGTCCGTTGAGCGACACTTCACTGCATCAGAGACATCAGTAACAGAGCTGTCTGTTCCAATGGTCACCGCCTTTACTGGGATGGCTACAGTCTTTCCAGTCAGGACAGCCGTGTTCAAAATCTCATTGTCCTAGAAGCAAAGAAGAGGACAGATTAAACAATCAAAAGCTGAGGACCTGATGCGTTTCTGATCCACGTCATTACAGATCAAGAACGGGCAATTCAGAGAGGACTGACAAAGCACAAGATGCACTGGAAATTACTCTAAGTGGCTCTGCACAATCACTGCTCAGTTATTGATTTTTGGGTAAACCGCTGTGAAGTTAGAAGTCGACAGCAACTTTACTCAGTGGACAGCTAATAACTGATGGCAACTGGCAAACTCATTATGTTGGATGCTCTTTACAGCCACTTAAAGTATACTTTCTCAACTAGAGTTCATGATGCTTGGTCCACTGTGTAACTGGGAGTAGGTTTGAACTTTAATTATTGTTCAGTACTTTTCTCCTAATAAAATAAAATTAATCCTAATTATTCTGAAATTACTCAAAAGATTGTGATTGATTTTTAGTCAATTAACACTTGACACTACAGTAGATCAGCAGTTATTATTAGTCTTTAGTTACTGACAGTTAACAGACAAGGGAATAATTATGAATGCCCTTGTGCATGACAAATTAATCTTCATGAGGTGTGGAGACTGGGTTGATCCAACTTTTATCCTCTTAGGGGAGCTGCAATTTCAGGGTTTGGATTGTAGTTGTGATTATCTTTGCCTTGTGCAGGTGTACCAGCCTGGAAAGAGCACCCACATAATAACTTAAAAAAAAGAAAAAATTGCATCCAGCTTTTATGTCCGAGTACCCAAGGAGAAAATGTGTCCACGAAATGGCGGTTCCTGCAATTTGGTTTTGTAAAGCAGAACAATGCATTCAGGACATTTCATAAAAGTCATTTTAAATTCAGTCACTGTAACGCTGAACATATCAAATGACACTGTGAGGAATTACTCTTTAAAACAACCATGATGCTGGCTAAATCAATACATACATAAAAGTTGCATGCAATATGTCAATATATAGTATTATATTTTAAGTAATATTAAGTTGTTGTTTTTCTGTTTGTCTTAAACTGGCAACATGGTTGTCTTTAGTTAAAACACCTGTAGAGTCACACTTTTAAATGAAGCATTACTTTTAATAATGTTTAGTTTTATTGCTGTCTGCTTACTTGTTGCCTTTCCCAGTGTGGTGATTAAATGAAAGAAAAAGAAACAAATCCCCAAAAGCAGGGTTGTGCATAGGTTTTTCTGCCCTTTTTAATAAATAGGAGGAGGAGGAGAGAAGGCTGTGTTTGTGAAAAAAATGTTTTAGTTGTTAAACCATGACATTAACTGTTTTTTATATGTATAATATGTATAGCAGCAATTCGGAAAAGCTTGTGGCAGTAAAAAAAAAAAAAAGTGATTCTAGCGTTTAACCTTCATTTCTTATTTCATGTCCTAATTTACTTTGCAAATAAGACACCTCATATTACAATTGTCCAGAAGCAGCATTGACATCTCCCTTTGTGAGGAATCTGAGATGGAGCATCATGCAGTGGCAATGTGTATTTTTGGAAGAAAGGGGCTCAGTCTGAACCAAAGTTGAAAAGGACCATCCAGACTTTTATCAGCACCAAGTCCAAAAGCCAGGCTCTGTGAAGTATGACATTCTGCCCTTGGCAAAGGTTAATTACAATTCTGTGAAGACGGCATTAATGCAGATATGTACACTGGGATTTCCAGGATTGTCCATGTGTTTTTCCAACAAGACAGTACCCTGCACACATTCCAAAGTGTGGCTGGGGAAGAAGAGTGTATGGCCACTGGACTGGATCGCCTGCAATCCTAATCCGTCTCCACTAGCGATCATGTGGAGACATTTGAAACACAAACCTAAAGACAATGAAAATGTTGTCATATTTAGATTTGTTTTTGTGAAGAATCAGACAAAATACAAACTGAATCTCTCAGTATTATAAGTGCTACAAACTGTTAAATATTGTGACGAGGAATGACAATATTGCAATGTGAACATTATTAGCTGAAATAGATTTTAAGGAGAAAACTTAAAATGTTTCAGCCTAAGTCACCTTTTTTTTCAAAACATTTTCTATATCAGTGTGGATGCATACAATGTGATGTTGTTTTAAATTGAATTTACAGCAGATCTTTGTGATGTATTCATTTAATTATACATCTGCATTAGTACTGAATGTCCATCCAATTAGTCTTTATTAAAAAAAACACCAAATGCCACAATTTGCATCTGGATTGAAAGAGAGGTACTTTTGGTAAATGACCCAAGTAATCCAGACAGTTCGAGTTCTTTGACTACATTTGAATAGCTTTATTATTCTGAACAGAAATCTTAACCTTTTTTATTAAGGACAAAGAGTTCCCTCAAAGAAGATAATTGGCACCAATTAAGAAGAGTCTGAAGTACGTTTGGTTCAAAGTCACCAAATGATAGTGGATCGTCTCCTCTGCCCATTTACCTCAACCCAGAGAAACTGTGCTTCAATTCCAAAAATCAATAGAGAATTTGGAGAGTGGCAATAAATAGCTGACTCTGAGGTTAAAGTGTGCTTCATAATGGTTCCACTGTACAACAAACATAGGCTCATTTCTGTTGGGGAACTGAAATGTCTTTAAGTAATTGTGAAGCATGACCAAAGTCTCTCATTGTGAGCTGTTCTCATTCTGCTGTTGGCACTGTACTACACAAAAGCCCTGCTCCAGTTTACTTCTTTTCAAAAGGCAGGAACCTACCCCCCCCCCAACCACCATCATTCCCTGCTGTATGGAAGCTTTGCCAAGTCTGAAGAGATTTGGCTTCTCGTATTTTTCTTTTAAACGATGAATCTGACTCTGGAGTGATACCTGTTGAATTAAATGTCACATTTGTTTGCGGTTTTAGTGCTAAACCGGAGGAGCAGACAGGACCAATCTACAGCATCTTTTTTCATGTCCATATTCATGTGTATTTCGCAGTCACCTGGGAAATATACAAGATCTGTATACAGCACTGTCAACTCAGTTTCTGAAGACTGCCTCTGTGTTTGAGAACTTGCAAATTGCTCTCTTTCAAAAAGAAAAAAAAAAGAGCGCCTCAGAAAAGGGGGGATTAGGTTTGATTGAAAGCAGCCTGGTCGTTGGTAAGACCATTCAGCTTTGGGGAGAAATGATTATTAACTGAGTCAAGAGATACCAATGAATCACAAAAACATTTAATCTTCAAACAGCTTTTCATTACACTTTTATAGAGTGTGACAGTCTTATATAGCAATATAAAACCTGCCTTGGTGTTGCACTGACTTTGATTCAATTCTCTTAAAACTGAGGATTGCTGTAAATTAATTCTATGTCTGCTGGGATTCCTCCATTTCAAGGGGGTAAGTGGCTGGGACCTGTTGAAAAGCACAAGTTAATGTTAGATTACACCGGCTGGTGATGACCCAGCATGTTAAGGACAGCAGAGCGCTGAGGCTGGCAGTAATACACCTCAGCGCCACCTCAGGATCCCACTGCGATGGATCAGTGGCCTGCACGCTCCAACGCAGACACAGCAATTAAGCATGATATAAGGAGCAGTAGTGGCATCAAATGCTTAAATAAAGAAGAATGGAATTGCAATATAATATATAAGCCTATGAGAGTAGAACAACTTGTCCCATCACCTGATGAATTTTCACTATGACCAGTTCCTTATCTGAAGTTCCTTCAGCAGCATTTTGAGTCAGCACCAAGCTCCACTGCACCATGGTCAAAGTTGGCCCTAAATTACAACACATTCAAATATTAAGCTTAATTTGTAAAACTGTACTCTACCCACTGCTTACCCCTTGACCTATCAAATGCTAAGATTACACAGAAAAATTAAATCATCTTAAATGGCAGTGAATCAGCGATTTGTGGCACAATGACTGCGTTTACATGCACTCAATAACCCTTTTAAAACCCGAACATTGGCAATAACCCGAATTTGCACGGCCATGTAAACAGGAATAACCCCTTTGAATAACCAGAATTTGCTCATATTCCGGTTTTTAAAAACCCGAATATGACCCCTGGGTTACTCCTTTTAAAACCTGAATATTCGGTCATGTAAACGCCAAACGGAATATCCCGATCAAACGGAACATTAATTTGTTTTCTGCGCATGCTCTGTTCGCAAGGTATCCTGGTCTTTTGAGTCCAGGAAGTACTTATAAACACGGCGAAACGCAAGACCACGCCAAACTTTTGGAGTGAGGAGGAGACTAATCATTTTATAAATGTAATGAAGGATATGAACATTTTGGCATTTGTAGACGGTAGAAAGTACGGGGATAGCGAGATTTACAAGAAGGTGAGCGAAAAGTTGCGCGAAGCAGCATTTGTTTTGAATTTGGATACAGGAAGAAGAAGCGGAAATGACGCTAATTGCGTCATCACGTTCTCCGCGCGTCGCTGGTTTGATCGGGATATCCCGAATGATTAATTACCATGTATACAGGGATAACCCTGTTTGCTCACGTATGTAAACGGAATATTCCGAATGTTTCAGTAACCGGCAATAAGCAATAACCCGAAATTTGACTGCATGTAAACGTAGTCAATGTCACAGGCAAGATTAGAAAAATATAAATTACCTTAAGTGTGCAGTAAAAAATAATTATTTTGATTCATTTTGATTTTCATTGAAAAAAAGAAAGCGGGAGAGTAACAAGCTAAATGCCCGGACAAGAATAAACATTGGCCCGGCGTTCACTCGTTGGCGTGAGATGAAAGACGAGGAGGGATGTCCGACAAGAGAGACAAAATTGTTATGATACAAATTTAAATGTAGAGTTCTATGTTCAATAAGAATCAAAATTAGAATGTTTTCACATACAGGGGATTCGTCTTGGGTTCTAGTATTTTTCCTGAGAACTGTAAAATTGTGCAGGGCTGATCTGCAAAATATAAGGAATGGGCATTCAGTTATTCACAGGTTATAAAGTTTTTTTTTATTTTGTCAGTATGTTGGACTGCTAATTTATGATGAAGCCCCTCTAAAAAACGTGACAGGAAAAAGGTGCAGTAGAACAAAACCAGAGCGTGTACAGACGTGCTCCCTCTTCGTTTTGTCTTAAGCCGGGCATACACTGTGCGATATTTTAAATCGTATGAGACTGCCCCATTTCACACTGCACGACTAGATCGCGGAGTTCAAAAGTTCAGAGCCCACGATTTATGTTCTCACACTGTACGAGCCGATGCTCGGATGCGACCCGTCTGCTCACACTATACAATCGTAATCCTCCCGTCGGACCTCTGTGTACTGGAACTGGTTCTGGGGCACGGGTAGGCTGTTCCAACCCAAACGTGCGTCCTGCCCACCTGATGAAAGGTTATGGGATCCTTTATTTTTTTATAATTATATATATATATATATATATATTTAAAAAATCCCAAAATATCTGTACCGTTTCTGATTGGGTGTGTGCACTGCGCATCATTTTTTGACACAACAAAGAACGCATACCGCAAAAGTTGTGTCTCGGCGGAGGAACCCGACGTCCCAGCAAAATGAGAAGAGAAAAAAGAGTTGTTCCGAACAGCAGACAGCGCACACACTTAAGGCCAAAGATCCTCTATACACAAGATAGCGCATTGCCGTTACTGGCAATGGTTTGAAATGGTATACACTTCCGGTCTCCTAAGTGGGCGTGGCCGCCCCTCTCCCTACATCGTTTTGGAACATACAACACTAGATACAGTACAACTTTCTTCCAAAAAAGGCTTAAATAATAAAAATAACAGTATTATTAACCAAAGAAGTGTTGTGCGTCTCGGGTAGCTTGGCTGTCCAGTTATCGAAGGCTAATGATAATTCTATTAAAGAATTATTAATAATTAATAAAGTGGACTATTTATCAATTTGAATTATCAAAATGATAATAATTCTCGGGGCACCACCCCCGATGCCTTACTCCGGGGGAAATTTGATAACTACACAGCAGAAAATCAGTCTCATTATGATTTGAATTATCCTGCAGAACAGCAAATCTTACTATATCTTACAGAATAACAGTGAAGGCGTGATATCCGAACACTAGGCTCTGCTTAAACAAATCAATTTGTGACCAAATCTTGTATGAAATAACAACAAACCACTCATTAAAAATCAATCAGGATTTATTTACATACAGGTGTCAAAAGATGATAGACGCAACACCCCAAATAAAATCCTGATGGCGCACTACGTAAACAGGGACAGAAATTATACAATGCAAAAGTTCCAGTCATCTGTGTGGGGTGTGACTAGTGTGTGTGTGTGTGTGTGTGTGTGTGTGTGTGTGTGTGTGTGTGTGTGTGTGTGTGTGTGTGTGTGTGTGTGTGTGTGTGTGTGTCGGATCTCAGAACGGCTCGGGAATTTATGACCGAGGGGAGCGTCTGGGTGTGTGTGTGCGTGTGTGTGTGTGCGTGTGGGGGGGGGGGGTTAGTACGAGAGGGAGAGAGAGAGAGATGCAGAAGAAAAGTAAAATAATAGACACTCTTAAATAATTTCTCATTACCAGAAACCCAAGACCTTCTGATCTTTCCCACACAGAAATGCCCCACTGTGAAACTAAACTTCACACGTGCGCTCTGGTCATTCAACTGGGAAATTTAGAAGGGCCTTGTTTTCGGTTGTCGAGAAGCATGTCATAACGATCCAGCAATGTGGATGCAGCAGTAGACCAATAAGAAGATAAACAAAAACACTTAAGTTAAGAAACACAACTATGACGGGATCAGCAGTCCAGCTCACAGCGTAAACCAACTTTTAAAGTGTATTACTAAGTTTTTCTCTGCCCAGACACCAAAAACAGCCTCTCACGTGAATCTTTGCAGTTGAAGAAAAAAGGGTGGTCAGTCAGCGTTCCTCGGGGAACAGCTGGGTGTTTACGCTCAGCAGGGGATCCTGATAAAGCGGCTATCACTCCCTCCTGTGTCCTTGCTGCAGATGAGGGGGTAGCAGCTGGGCACAGCACTTGGCTTCCTTCAACTTCGGATCGGTGTCGCGTTCACGTCGAGGCAATGCAGGGTCCCTAGTTCGGCTTCCTGGGCTCGGAACTGCGTGGGTCGCTCGTGCAGCGCTGCAAAACGGACGCTCCTTCGTTCACGAAGGAGAAAGCCGGCCCTTGGCTGGCTCCCTGGTGCTACAGAGACCTGTGGGTGAGAAGGAAGAAGCAGAAAAGAGAGAAGAGGCCGGAGAGAGGGCGGTCTTCTCTTTTATAGCTGCATACAGGAAGTTGATACCCCTTCCTGCAGCTCGGGGTCCTTGTCCAATCAAAGTGTGGTGCCTTATCACCAAGAGGGTCACATATGCAAATCCTGGTGTCCATGGGGTTGTTCTCCAGACCACGCTGGAGGTGTCGTAAACTCACCATGAGGCAGGGATCATGAGACTTTAGCTTTGGCTTCGGCCCTTTACTGGTCCAAAATAAATGTTCACCCAATCATAAATGTCATGAATTCATAACCATATGGACGGTGGTCCAACATCCCCCCTTAGATTTGACAGCGGGAATGCAGGGTCTGGTTGTCAAATCTACCAACGGTGCAACCGTCCATGTGATGCAGTCCTGGTTGGCAGAGGGGCACAGTACTTAAAAGTTCAGAGGTTAGCATAGCGCTGGAGGCTTTGTCTGGGCAGAGGTGAGGCACGTCTGGGCAGACGGAAATACGCTATGCTATATGAGACTAGGGTATAAAACATAACAATAAACATAAAACATAAAACATATAGAAACGATAAGGGATTCGATTATGCAGTTCAGTGTCATTACTAGCAGAATGAGGTAGATAAAGATAAAAAGAAGGGAGGTTAGTTAGGTTACGGACCCTCGATACGTAACTGCCAAAAGCAGACCAGGCTCAGTTCACTACGTGTTAATCCCTTGGCAGAGCGGTGCTGAGGAAGGAAACGGATCGGAGGGGGTCCGTCCTGTAACAGAACCGACCTCGGGTAACGGAAGAAGAAAGTATTGTTCCCTAACAATTTAATCATTCTGCGATTAATTGCTAGACCCGGAGAAACAAAAACAGAACAAATGAAATAAAATTGTGAGTGTAGGTCTGAGTTTTACTTCCCTAACACTCCAAGATCCCTGCCCCCCCCTTTTTCAGGGTAGGGGGGATTTGCACTTCTGGGTCAGAAGTTGTCAGTCAGCTGCAGACGATTCATGCAGCTCGTTCAGCGCTCTGGCCAACAGGGTATATATGGCACCCCCCTGGCCTGTTGATCTACGACGTCTGCGCCGTTTCTTGGGCTGTACCCTTGGCTGTACCCCTTGGGCGTCAGCCCCGGGGTGGAGCACCTCTCGGTCACTCTGTGCACCGTTCTCAGAATCTACGGTGGGACGTCTCTGTGTTTCCCACGCCAGCTCAGCGTACCCGCGGATTTCTCGCATTTTGAGATCTCGCCTCCCGCTGCAGTAAAGAGTTACCTTACATCGCACGCTTTCATGGAGGTTATGTAGGAATAGAGACTTAAAATGACGATCATTCTCCAAACCGGGAGTGTTGCGTCCCTGGAAAAACGCAGCTCTCAGACGCCAGTAATAATCTTTGGGGGTTTCTGACTCCTGGTGCTTAATTGAAGAAGCAGCCAGAGTAGCTGAAGCCCAGTCGGTTTCAGAAAAGTACTCCTCTAGCAAAGCCTGACGGAGTGCTTCATAGCAGTCTCTGGTTTTAGCTGGAAGGGATCTTATGAAAACACGAACGCTCCTGGCTGTGGTTTTCCAAAGAAGCTTTACCTTCTCGCTAGAGGATGCATGAGGTAAATCTCGGAGGCAATCCTGAACCTCATCGAGATAATTCTCAATATTTGACCCTGGATCATCCGGGTCAAAGTGTTCTATGTCATTGGCCAGGGACTCAAGGTCACGGAGACGCAAGCCTTGTCTATGCGGCGGGCCAGGGTCGTCTGGTCCACCAGAACATTCCTGATACACCTGGTCCCTGTGCCGAGAAGAATACTTAGTTCTTGTCTGGTGTGGAACAGGTAGGTCGGAGTGGGGGTTTAAACCACCTGACACAACTTTTTGTCCCTCAGGGAAAGGTTCCCGGAAATTTGGATTTACGGCCTTCAGATTATGAGGCTGGCCGCATTTCGGACTCAGCACCCCATCTTGAACACGCGGAGCAGTGGGCCTGAGGGTGAACGGGGGGGCACGCTTTAAGTCTGACCCCCCTTTCCTCATTTTGCACCTCGGTGGCTGCACTTTCATTTCATCCCAGGTGATAAGGTCTGGAACGGTGTCAGTAGCGTTTGGGCTACTGGCTGTCCCCCTGGGCTCAGACAGGATAAGCAGGTTAACTGCTGGATCCTTTCTCTGGCCCCCTGCTGGCCGTGGGTCAGTGTGAGATTGGTCACGCCTTTCATCACACTGCTGCAAATTGTTAATGATCGGGACACTGGAGAGTTGATCTACTTTAATTTCTGATTCGAGCCGTGGCTCGCGGTTCGCATGCTTGTTTTCAACCCATCGTGGCTCCATTTTCTCGGATCTTCGAGTGGACCCGTTACAGGAGTCCAGTGACTGCTGACGAAAGTCCAGCGACTGCTGGCGGAGACTAAGCGACTGCTCATAGAGGCTTACTGCCTTCTCCCGGAGGCTAAGTGCGTGCTCACGGAGCAGCCATGACTTTTCATGGCGTTCCTCCACGTGGCTGAACTTATGTGACTGGAGCTGGGTTTTGCAACTAAGCACATCGGAGAAGAATGCTTCTCTGGAAGAACTCTTAATTAACGAGATCAACTCCTGTGTCCTATCACCAGCGTTACGTTCATAATTATGGACGTTATTCACCTCCTCTGAGGTGCATCGACTAGTTTCTCGGGTTCGTGCTTGAGCCTCTCTTAACAGGCTTTTCAAGCGTTCAATCTCTTCCTGCGCATCGCAGTGCGCCAACACTTCCCCCTTGTATTTTTGTCGCCACCTGTGTTTGTTTTCCCCAGCATGGAGTTCTGCCTTACGTTGCCATAGCAACGCCAGTTTACCCGGAACGTTGGCTACACAGGCTTTTTTATACGGTTTCTTGGCGAAGCTAGTGAGCTCTGCTATCCTCCCTTCGCAGGTCTGGAGGTCATAGTTATTTATTATGCTCAGCTCATCTCTGGGTATTTCCATAATACGTGCAATTACTTCTTGAGTGTCGGTAAAAGTGACGCTGGGGGAAGCCTCGGCCCCCCTTTCATGGTTACCTGGGCTAGTCATCGCGCGTCTGGCCAGGGGACCCGGGACTGAAGGGTACCTGGCGAAAAGCTTCCTATTCAAACGGAACTTGCCTGATGGTCCTTCTTAGTCAACCTCTGGTCACCTCTGCTGGCTCTGCGTCCAAATGCGATGAGTTTCCTGCCCTGTGCACCACGCGCAGTTCACGAACCGGACACCAGTGTTTCGCTTGCGACTCTGCCAAAAGATTAACACTCAGTAATGAAGTAGATTCACGTTATCACCCAGATTAGGAGGAATGAGACAATAAATGAAGCATGAGAGACTCTGATATGTGCCTGAAAGCAGTTGGGTTCTTGGTTATCATAAAAGGAATCGAGATAACCTTGCAAGCAAAAGAAAATAAAAGAATCAATAAGGTGGATTGAAATTTAAATGCCACCCAAATGAAAGATTCAATTTAAAAAACACGATAGAAATTAATCCGAAAGAATAACTCACATGGGGTAATCCCGACAAAGTTCTATTAATAGAATTTAAAGAACTTGAAACAAAACCAACCATTAACTTCAGTGAAGCAAGGTTGCAGAGGAAAATTAATCAAACAGATTAATAAAAGTAGTGATAAAAATAAAAGTTCAAGTTAATAAACTTAAAGCGACCAACCCTTAGTGAAGCGAGGTTGCCATTAGAACAACTTAAAATAACCGTAGGAATCAGATAATGAGAGGGGAAGAAAAATAAAAATATTTTCTTTCCCGATCAAAATTAATGTTCTGTTCTTTCATACAACTTGGTCACAAATATCGTTTCGAGAGCCTCACGCTGGGGCACCATTTATGTTGTGCGTCTCGGGTAGCTTGGCTGTCCAGTTATCGAAGGCTAATGATAATTCTATTAAAGAATTATTAATAATTAATAAAGTGGACTATTTATCAATTTGAATTATCAAAATGATAATAATTCTCGGGGCACCACCCCCGATGCCTTACTCCGGGGGAAATTTGATAACTACACAGCAGAAAATCAGTCTCATTATGATTTGAATTATCCTGCAGAACAGCAAATCTTACTATATCTTACAGAATAACAGTGAAGGCGTGATATCCGAACACTAGGCTCTGCTTAAACAAATCAATTTGTGACCAAATCTTGTATGAAATAACAACAAACCACTCATTAAAAATCAATCAGGATTTATTTACATACAGGTGTCAAAAGATGATAGACGCAACACCCCAAATAAAATCCTGATGGCGCACTACGTAAACAGGGACAGAAATTATACAATGCAAAAGTTCCAGTCATCTGTGTGGGGTGTGACTAGTGTGTGTGTGTGTGTGTGTGTGTGTGTGTGTGTGTGTGTGTGTGTGTGTGTGTGTGTGTGTGTGTGTGTGTGTGTGTGTGTGTCGGATCTCAGAACGGCTCGGGAATTTATGACCGAGGGGAGCGTCTGGGTGTGTGTGTGCGTGTGTGTGTGTGCGTGTGGGGGGGGGGGGTTAGTACGAGAGGGAGAGAGAGAGAGATGCAGAAGAAAAGTAAAATAATAGACACTCTTAAATAATTTCTCATTACCAGAAACCCAAGACCTTCTGATCTTTCCCACACAGAAATGCCCCACTGTGAAACTAAACTTCACACGTGCGCTCTGGTCATTCAACTGGGAAATTTAGAAGGGCCTTGTTTTCGGTTGTCGAGAAGCATGTCATAACGATCCAGCAATGTGGATGCAGCAGTAGACCAATAAGAAGATAAACAAAAACACTTAAGTTAAGAAACACAACTATGACGGGATCAGCAGTCCAGCTCACAGCGTAAACCAACTTTTAAAGTGTATTACTAAGTTTTTCTCTGCCCAGACACCAAAAACAGCCTCTCACGTGAATCTTTGCAGTTGAAGAAAAAAGGGTGGTCAGTCAGCGTTCCTCGGGGAACAGCTGGGTGTTTACGCTCAGCAGGGGATCCTGATAAAGCGGCTATCACTCCCTCCTGTGTCCTTGCTGCAGATGAGGGGGTAGCAGCTGGGCACAGCACTTGGCTTCCTTCAACTTCGGATCGGTGTCGCGTTCACGTCGAGGCAATGCAGGGTCCCTAGTTCGGCTTCCTGGGCTCGGAACTGCGTGGGTCGCTCGTGCAGCGCTGCAAAACGGACGCTCCTTCGTTCACGAAGGAGAAAGCCGGCCCTTGGCTGGCTCCCTGGTGCTACAGAGACCTGTGGGTGAGAAGGAAGAAGCAGAAAAGAGAGAAGAGGCCGGAGAGAGGGCGGTCTTCTCTTTTATAGCTGCATACAGGAAGTTGATACCCCTTCCTGCAGCTCGGGGTCCTTGTCCAATCAAAGTGTGGTGCCTTATCACCAAGAGGGTCACATATGCAAATCCTGGTGTCCATGGGGTTGTTCTCCAGACCACGCTGGAGGTGTCGTAAACTCACCATGAGGCAGGGATCATGAGACTTTAGCTTTGGCTTCGGCCCTTTACTGGTCCAAAATAAATGTTCACCCAATCATAAATGTCATGAATTCATAACCATATGGACGGTGGTCCAACAGAAGCAAGTTTTATATTAGTTTTAAACTTCATTTTATCCGTTGGGAAAACGATGAGAGCCAAATCTCGCGAGAGTGTGTTGCTCAGACAGAGACAGGTCTCAAACAAAGTTCATTTTCTCCTAATCTGTCGGTTTGAAAATTTCCATTTTGGTGTCAGAATGTTCAGAAGGTTTGTGGCTTTTGAAAAATGGGTCCCATATTTACTTAGGTTACTATGGGGTGAAGGAATTGGTAATAATCTGTGCTCACGTTCACTTTTCCCATAGGACTCAATAGACTCAGGACCTACTTCCGGTCTCCTAAGGGGGCGTGGCAGTCACGTGACACAGATACAAGAAACACAACCGTAGTGGGCTATCTCGGTTTATAGAACGTCTCTGTTAAGGCTGATTTATGGTTCCGCGTTACACCAACGCAGAGCCTACGGCGCATGGTACGCCATAAGGCTGATTTATGGTTCTGCGTTACACCAACGCAGAGCCTACGGCGCAGGGTACGCGGCGACGCGCACCATACGTGGAAATGCGGTCTTTTTTTGCTATTAAAACATGATTTGTAATGTGAATTTGCAACACTTAAACTGCAAATAATAGTTTTTGACGTGGCATCAGAGATTGCGCATGCTCTCTGCGAAAGGATGAGGCAAATCGGGTCGCAGCACTGCTTCAACTGTGCGATGCCTTCACGAGGAGCGACCAGGATTTCAAACATGCTTGATTTTCTTGCGACCTCACGATTTGTGATCGGGAGCTCGTCGTGAGGTGTTAATCTCTCGTCGTTACCCCACGTACACTGCACGAGGCACGAGCAACGATTGGGTCAAAATCGGGCCCGATCAAAAAAAAGTTGCACGACTGGAAAATCGGCTCAAAACGAGCCGATAATCGCACAGTGTATGCCCGGCTTTAGCCTACCGGTACTTGTAATCGTTGCTTTCCGTTATTCTGTAACCATGGTAACCCGTTGCTGTGTTGTAGCTGCAGCAGCTCCACACATAACAGACGTGGGGAAAAGATCGCTAATTGTTCAACTTTTCACCGCTTTCCTGCTCGGAGGCAGAACCATGGAGACCAAGTATCTGAGATAACAGAGTAAAAGAGTCGTCGGCTCGCTTGGATCGCGGCTGTAAGACGACCAAACATAACCTTCCACAGTAAACCACAAACAAACACTCACACAGACCGGGGTCGGATCATTCACATGGGTTTTATTCCCCACTTCTCGAGCTTTATATTTATATTTTATATTTAAAAAATCCCAAAATATCTGTACCGTTTCTGATTGGGTGTGTGCACTGCGCATCATTTTTTGACACAACAAAGAACGCATACCGCAAAAGTTGTGTCTCGGCGGAGGGACCCGGCGTCCCAGCAAAGTGAGAAGAGAAAAAAGAGGCGTTCCGAACAGCAGACAGCGCACACACTAAAGGCTGATTTATGGTTCCGGGTTACACCGACGCAGAGCCTACGGCATAGGGTACGCCGTAAGGCTGATTTATGGTTCTGCGTTAAAGGGGACATATTATGGCATTTAATGTATATTTTAAACAGGCCTTGAATGTCTTAAAAACAATCTAAAGCTTGTTTTTTCTACATAAATCAGAAATCCAGCCTGTGGGCCCTGTCACTAGTTTTACCGCTTCTAACCTCTTTTTCTGTGCTCCATTCTAAGGGAAGGGGGGGTATGATAATGAGGCTCTGTGCTGATTGGCTCCCTGAATGACGTGTAGCAGGGGAGGAGAATAAACCTCGCTCCGCCAGAGCAGCCCGAGCCTGTAAATTATCACAACACTGAATTTTCACAAATGGCAACTTTATTGTTAAAAAAATAAAATATGAGTTGTATATAAATAACATTTATGCACTATTTCAGCCGGATCTGCCCGGCGGATGCTGAACGCTGGCCCCGGAGCCACGCCGGGCGCCCAGCATGGCTCCGGGGCGCATCGCCCGTTACCGGTGATCAAACCGACAGATTTCTCTGATAATCTCGGAGGGTGAAGCTGATCCAGCCTGGGACGGACCCCAGAAATCCCTGCTCCCAAAGCGGCTGGGAACCTGGACAATTTAGTCGGAAACCCCGCTTTGGAAACCAGGAAGTAAGCTGGAGCAGCGCGCATCACCGCGGCTTTAACCAGGGAATCTGACCGGTTCCGACCGGCCGGGACCGCAGGAACCCACCTGGACTGGTAGCAGGGACTCCCGGGGACCGACCAGCGGAATTTCAGCCGGATCTGCCCGGCGGATGCTGCGCGACGGCCGCGCAACCCCACGGCGGGCGCACAGATCGGCTCCGGAGCGCATCCGCGGCGCATCACCCGTTACCGGTGATCAAACTGACAGATTTGGCTGAAAATCTCGGACGGTGAAGCTGGTCCGACCTGGGACGGACCCCCGAGGAACCAGCTCCCAAACCACCCGGGAACCTGGATGATTTAACCCGGATCTGCTCCGCCGCGGCGCCACGTCCGACTGGCTGAAGGAAGCACCGCTCGAGCCGGCGTACAGAGCTGGTTGTGGGCGTGGTTTCAGCAGCGGAGGCTGAACCTATGGAAATGAGCGCCTATGGTGACGTCACCATAGGCGCAGATTCAGAATGGCTCAAAAAAAGGTCACGTGACACTGGGGGACTCTGTAAGGCGGGGGTCAGAGACCTTGCAGAATTTCATGGTATTTTGTCTCCCCTGTGCTGGCAGGGTGAGGGGAGACCACTTTATATATGTTAAAACAAGAAAAAACGTGTTTTTCATAATAGGTCCCCTTTAAACCAACGCAGAGCCTACGGCGCAGGGTACGCGGCGACCCGCACCATACGTGGAAATGCAGTCTTTTTTTGCAATTAAAACATGATTTGTAATGTGAATTTGCAACACTTAAACTGCAAATAATAGTTTTTGACGTGACATCAGATATTGCGCATGCTCTCTGCGAAAGGATGAGTCCAATCGGGTCGCAGCACTGCTTCAACTGTGTGATGCCTTCACGAGGAGCGACCAGGATTTCAAACATGCTTGATTTTCTTGCGACCTCACGATTTGTGATCGGGAGCTCGTCGTGAGGTGTTAATCTCTCGTCGTTACCCCACTTACACTGCACGAGGCACGAGCAACGATTGGGTCAAAATCGGGCCAGATCAAAAAAAAGTCGCACGACTGGAAAATCGGCTCAAAACGAGCCGATAATCGCACAGTGTATGCCCGGCTTAAGGCCACTGGAACTATTTGGATCTGCACTAGGCTTCTTAATTATGGGAGTAATTGCAGCTGTTTAGAGATAAAGGTAAAGATAAGATAAAGGGACAATAACAGAGGTTAGTGTTGAAAGAACAAAGGCAGTTATGGGGGGTTCAGAGAATTAACAGGACTAGTTAGAAAGGGATCTAACTGGCAGGTAGATGGTTTGGCTTTCTTAATGAGGTTGGGTATGTCGTAAGCAGAAGGAAGTTTGAAACTGGAAAGGGGAGATGAGAGGAATGTTCAAGCTGGTGGGAGAGGTAAAGTAAATGTACTAAACTAACTGTTGGTGAATATTTTCAATCTTTGGATTAAAAAGAAATCCAAATTTGAATCATAATATTCTGTTGAATAGAAGTGAAAAGGCATAGTTCTGCGGTTTTAGTGCTTTGTTAACCAATGAAAACAGTACTTGAACTAATTTGAACTGAAAAACATTTAGATTTTGCAGTGAATACAAAATATACTTATGGATGGTGAGGCTAGATTTGGTGTAAAATATATGGATGCAGCCATAGAAGAAAGACTGAAAACAAATGAAGGGAAAGGGACAGAGATGTTTCTCGCGTTTTTGTTTGCTTCTTCAACACACACTGCGGTGGTAGCAATTGAGATTTAAAGAAAACCCCTGCTGGACCTCTTCATTAGAGTAATAAGCTAAGGCCTTAACCGACTTGTAGGTCTATCTATCCTTTTTTCTTATAATCTCAATCTTCATCAAAATCTTTCAAGGCAAAATGTTTCTGGTCCAAATTAGTTGTTTTCATTTGAGAAGGCTGAGACCCACCATCAGGTCGTTCCTGTAGGCCTCTCATACTACGGGAACATTTTTCACCCTGTAAAGTTTCCTGTAAGCAACTTTTACACGACCATTCCTGATAATGGAGACATGTGTCAATGATCTGACCACCGAAAGGCTACCTGGAACCCATCCATCCACAGACACCATGGACAGGTCGCCGGTCCCCTGCAGGCCCACACATATTTATCTATATACAGTGTTGGGAATAACAGCGTTACTAAATCCGTTATTTTTTCCCATATACATAAAGTCTGCGACAAAGAGGATGGCGGATGTTCTTGCAAAGTGGATGTAAATGGCTCGGACTGCATCTGTTCAAATCTGTTAAAAAAACAAGTAAATAACTTCATAAAGCCACTTTAATGTTGTTATATATCAATCTTTTGACCTTTCGCACGCACGCACGCACGCACGCACGCACGCACGCACGCACGCACGCACGCACGCACGCACGCACGCACGCACGCACGCACGCACGCACGCACGCACGCAGTTTAGAATCATCAATCAACCTAACCTTTTTTGGATTGAGTAGACCCTGAGAAAATCCACACAAGCTCATTTTAGAGTTTTGTTCATATGTTTTTTTTTAAATGTTAAAATATAACAGATGTCAAGAAGCGTTTGAGTTGGAACCATATGCAGGAGAGCAAGGCGGCAGGAGTTAAAAAAAAAACTTGATTTATTTTAAAACAAACAAAACCAAAGTGCTGCTGAGCAGGATTTACAAAAAAACAAGAGCTTGAACATGAATAATCCAAAAACCTGACAGGACACATGGGGGGTAGAAACAGTACAGACCAGCAGGGAGCAATGGAAAGACAAGACAAGATATAGACAGAAAGCTTGACGAGAGACAGGTGGACAGGTGGGAACAAGGGAAGTATAGACATAAGACATAACACAAGGACATGGGATTAAACAAACAAAAAACAAAACAGGAACCTAACTACCAAAACTGTGGAAAAAAACAAAAACAAACCAAATATATTTTTGGCTGGAACCATGTCTGATTTACTTATGCTAAAATACCTTGTTTAAATATGAATGTCTTGTTTTTTTTGACTTATATACCACTTATCATGGCAACAATAGAACTATATAACTTTTAAAATCCTTACCCACAGGCAACAAACCTGAAGGTTTCCCAGGGGGCAGGGGGTCAGATTTTATTACAAATATTATCAGGAACCACCAGGCTTCCTAAAGATGAGGTCAAATATTTTTTATCAAAAAATCAAAAAATCATTCCATAGATGGTTATCATAAAGACTAGGTTTAAACTAAAAAAAAGGGGACCAGAGAGTTTAGCAGTTGCAACTTTATAGCAGTAACATCCATCCATTATCTATACCCGCTATATCCTTTTGCACGGGGGTCTGTTGGAGCCTATCCCAGCTAATTTTCAGGCGAGAGGCAGGGGTTCACCCTGGACAGGTCGCCAGTCCATCGCAGGGCCACATACATACAAACAACCAGACATACTGACACTCACACCTATGGGCAATTTTAGAATCATCAATTAACCTACTACGCATGTTTTTGGACTGTGGGAGGAAGCCGGAGTACCCGGAGGGAACCCACGCAAGGGGAGAACACTCCACACAGAAAGACCCCCGCCGGGCCAGGGAGTCGAACCGGGAACCTTCTTACTGTGAGGCAACAGTGCTAACCACCAAGTTCAAAAGACAGCCCCGCTGCCCTGTGGGTTAGTCTGGGAAGACCAAAGGCTAGGGGAGCACACCCTGAGAGAAAAGCAACGTGATGGCAGCACGCGTAGGCAGGACTCGACAGACTGAGGAACCGGCAGCTGCCTGCAACTGGGGAGGGTGCTGGTCGTCTTGTCTTTCCCTTGCCACTGGAATCCACCCTCCTGCAGCCAAGTACTGCTATTGAGGACTGCGCTACCCCTGTGGCACTCTAAAAACCTCTCTGCGCAGGTCTCCACTTTGATCTTAGTGATGGAACACCTGAAACCAACCACACAAGCATGGCGGTGATGGGGTGTCTGGTGACGGGGGCAGGTTTGAATAAGCTGGAAGCTCCTAGCTGGACCCCTACACGTCAGCGGCACAGGGCTATTATGGTCGCTAACAGCTGGATCTGAGTGGCATCTGTTCTCAGCAGACCCCTGTGCGACTGAGCAGCCCTATTTAGGACCGCACTGCTCTCCCCAATAGGGGAGGGACCTAGAAAAGGTGGTCCAAAAATTGCCCACTCTCACCACTCCTGGATAGGTTACCGCGCCTGTCGGGATATTCCATGCTCCAATAATAAAAAAACAAACAATACTGAAATTGGCACCATGGAACGTGATACCCTCCTGGACTCAGGCGGAAAGTGCGATAGACCCCATCGTAGAACAGCACTGGTTGCTGCTGAACTGAGGCGGTACAACATTGACATTGCTGCCCTGAGTGAGACGAGGCTTCTGGACGAGGGCTCCCTGAAGGAAGAAGGAATGGGCTAAACCTTTTTCTGGAAAGGATTTTGTCCTGGTGGAAAACATCTGCACGGTGTAGGACTGGCAGTCAAGAACATGCTTCTTCCAAGCCTGACTGAAGCACCTGTTGGCATCAGCAAAAGACTGATGTCACTCCGTATTCCCCTTGCAAAGAAGCGCTTTGCCACCCTTCTCAGTGCTTATGCACTAACCATGCCATCTGAGAACGAGGTCAAGGACTGTTTCTATCAGTCTCTGGATGAGGCACTCCGCCAGATAACCAAGACTGACAAGATCTTCCTGCTTGATGACTTCAGTGCTTGTTTAGGCTGCAACAACAGGATATGGAGCGGAGTGCTTGGAGGGCATAGTATCGGACAGGTTAATGCAAACGGCATGAAACTACTTACTCTCTGTGCTGAGCATTACATGACCATAACAAATACACTGTTCCAGCAGAAAAAACAAATACAAAACATTGTGGATGCATCCTCGCTCCAAACATTGGCACCTGATTGATTACATCATTGTGAGACATAGCGACATCAGGGATGTTCACATAACCACGCCATGAGGGGAGCAGAGTGCTGGACAGACCACCGTATGATCGTTGCCAAACTCCCCATATCAGGGCGCCCTGCCCTGCGGCTTCAAATTTCTGGTAAGAGACGCCTACACTGCACTCGGCTATGGAAGGCCGGAGTGCGTGATGAGTTCCGCTCCTCTTTAGCTGAAAAGCTGACTGAGACTGAACCAGGCCTGAGCCTGGAAGTTCCCATTGATCAGAGGTGGGCCTCACTTAGCTCCTCACTGTATGAGGCAGCAGCTCAAACCATTGGCTACAAAGTCAGAAAACACCAAGACTGGTTTGACGACAAGACACCATCAGAGACTTACTGGACAAAATGCACAAAGCGCATAAGGCAACCTTAGACAACCCCTCATCCACATCACTCAAGCGGACAGACAGCTCGCAAGGAAGCTCAAAAAACTTTGCGGGCACTGCAAAATGAATGGTGGACAAGTAAGGCCCATGAAATTCAAATATATGCAGATAAAAATGACATGCACAACTTCTACAACTCCATAAAACATATCTATGGCCCAGAAAACTGCTCAGTTCCTCCATTGAAAACCGCAGACGGCCTCATTTTGTTGAAGGACCAAAACCGGATCTTGGTGAGGTGGGCTGAACACTTCAATGCCCTACTCAACCAGCACTCTACCACAGACCAAACCATTCTGGAAGAACTACCTGGTGACTCACCCATCAACGACCGCAATCAGCCACCGACCTTCATGGAGGTTCGAGCAGCTGTTTGTGCTTTAAAGAACAACAAGTCTCCTGGCACTGACAACATCCAGGCTGAACTCTTGAAGGAGGGAGGCTACCTCTGCACCAGGGCTCTCCATTGGCGCTTTTCCACTAGTACCTAGTCAGCCCGACTCGCCTCGGGTTGGCTCGTCACGCCTCGTCCCGGCTCCACCCGCTTTTTCCTCGAATTGTTTTTCCACAGCCAGGTGAGAAGTGGGCGGGTTGGGGTGAAGCTGCTGTGACGTATTCGATTGCGCAACCGCTTTGTTTGTGTCAGCGCAGATGAGAAAATCAGCTGGAGCCGCAAGCGGCTGAGAGTAAAACACAGCTCCTGGTAGATCTGATCGTTCCTTATCACCCGTCTACATCCCTTTTGTAATTCTATCTTCAGCCGCCAGGTTTATGAACATCTGCACCTCAGAGTTGGATCACCAAACAGACGTTTGCGCTGTATAATTAAATCGCCGCAAGTCGCTATCACGCTGACTCCCGCTTCTTGATTCAAACGTCTGACGGCCCCGCCCTCCGACCAATCGGCGGTGTGGAGGGTGATGACGTCAGATATAGGGCCGGCTCAGCACGCTTAGAACCTCGGCAGCCTCGGTACAGAAAAAGTATCTGCTTGGCACGGCTCCACACGCCTCGGCCCGTAGTGGAAAAGCGCAAGACGGGGGCATGGCGAGTAGAAGCGTGCTGAGTAGGTACTAGTGGAAAAGGGCCACATCAGTGTATCCTGAGGGCCTGGGAAGATGAGAGCATCCCCCAACAGTGGAGGGACACTAACATTGTTTCCATCTATAAAAACAAGGGCGACAAGTTTATCCGTGGCAACAGCAGGGGGATATCGCTGCTTTCAGTTGCTGGCAAGATACTGGCCAAGGTGATGTTGCAGAGGCTCATCAATAACATCACAGAGCAGGTGTTGCCTGAGTCACAGTGTGGTTTTCGAAAGAACAGGAGCACGGTCGACATGATAGTTACAGCGCTGCAACTCCAGGAAAAGTGTCAGGAACAACACCGAGACCTCTTCCTGGCTTTTATTGACCTCTCCAAGGCCTTTGAAACAGTGAACTGGGAGCTCCTGTGGAGAGTGCTCATCAAGTTTGGCTGTCCAGCCAAGTTTGTTAGTATTTTCCGCCAGTTCCACAATGGGATGATGGCCTGTGTGACCATTGGAGGACAAGAGACTGCACCTTTCCCCGTCTGCACAGGGGTGAGACAAGGGTGTGTGCTGGTTCATACGCTCTTTAATGTCTTCCTCCTCTGTGTTACCCACCTTCTCCATAAGCAACTCAAGTCTAACAGTGGTGTTGCAGTGGATCACAGGTTGGATGAAAACCCTCTTAACATTCGGAGACTCGAAGCAACCACTAAGCTGTCCAGAGAGCGGGTCCTTGAGCTGCAGTACGCAGACAACTGTGCTCTTGTGGCACACTCCACAAGACCTTCAAGCCAGCCTTGCTGTGGTTGTCAAGGCCTACAGCAGGATGGGGTTATCAGTCAACACCATCAAAACAGAAGTGGTCTGCCAATGGAGTTCCAGCATCCCACACACCCTGCCATCCTTCACCATTGACCACAAGCCACTAACAATAACACCATCTTTCAAGTATCTAGGCAGTATCCTCTCTGAAGACTGCAGCATTGACAGTGAAATCCAAAATCGGATCAAGCAGGCATCAGCTGCCTTTGAAGAGTCCTTCAGAACAACAACCTCCACCTACACGTCAAAGTTGCTGTCTACCAGGGTGTCTGCATCACTACCCTCCTCTACAGCTGTGAAGCTTGGACCACATATAACCGTCACATCAAGGCCCCGGAGCGCTTCCAAATTGGTATCCTTGGCCTCACCTGGCGTGAGCATGTGCCTCATACTGAAATACTTGCCAAGACCAACTGCAGGAGCATTGAGGCCATGATCACTCAGCACCAACTGCGCTGGCTCCGGTCATCCGGATGTCTGAAGACGGACTGCCTCGCAGAATACTGTATGGCCAGATACACCATGGATGGCACCTGGCAGGTGGGCCCAAGAAGAGGTACAAGGATCAGATGAAGACCTCACTGAGGAAGTGTAAGATCAGGCCTGAGGACCTTGAGACCGCTGCTGCTGACCGCGACCTGTGGCGGCAGCGCTGCCATAAGATAAGATAAGATAAGATAAGATAAGATAAGATAAGATAATCCTTTATTTTCTCCCTCAGTGGGGAAACTTATTTTGTTGGCAGCAGTACACTTAGCACACACATGCAGGGGAGGGGTAAAAGAGACAAAAAAGTAAAACATAAAAAATATATATAATTACAATAATATGAGCAGTATATACAGTAGATTGAAAGAAAAGAAACAGTGCAAAAAAAGCAGGTAGAGTGTGTGTGAGGTAGACAGGCAGATATTGCACATATGATATTGCACATCTTGTAATGTTATTGCACAAGTTATTGTCCGTTGGCTACTGAGAGCAGGCCTGGTTATAGAGTCTGATGGCAGCGGGGAGGAAGGACCTGCGATGCCTCTCAGTGGTGCATCCTGGGTGACGAAGCCGGTCACTGATGGAGCTCTCCAGGGCTCTCACAGTCTCATGAAGAGAGTGGGAGACATTGTCCATGATGGAGGACAGCTTAGCCACCATCCTCCTCTCCCCCACCTCCTCCACCGGGTCGAGACTGCAGCCCAGGACAGAGCCGGCTTTCTTCACCACCTTGTCCAGTCTCTTCCTCTCTGCTGCTGTGATGATGCTGCTCCAGCAGACCACACCGTAGAAGATGGCCGACGCCACCACAGAGTCATAAAAGGTCCTCAGGAGGCCGTCCCTCACTCCAAAGGACCTCAGTCTGCGCAGCAGGTGGAGTTGGCTTTGGCCTTTCTTGTAAAGTGCCTGAGTATTTACAGTCCAGTCCAGTTTATTGTTCAGGTGAACACCCTGGTACCTGTAAGAGTCCACAATCTCTATGTCCGTTCCCTGGATGTTCACCTGCGAGGGGGGGGACTTTGCGCCGGCGGTGTCCGCCACCAGCTCCTTCGTTTTCCCAGCATTTATCTGGAGGCGGTTCCGCTGGCACCAGTCCACAAATCTGTGGTTCAGTTCTCGGTACTCCATCTCGTCTCCGTTGTTAATGAGACCGACGATGGTGGAGTCGTCCGAGAACTTCTGGAGGTGGCAGATTGATGTGTGGTGGGTGAAGTCAGCCATGTAGACGGTGAAGAGGAGGGGAGCCAGGACGGTCCCCTGTGGAGCTCCTGTGCTGCAGACCACCGTGTCAGACACACAGCCTCCTGTCCTCACAAACTGTGGTCTGTTTGTGAGGAAGTCCAGGACCCATGATGTCAGATGCTGGCAGACTCCAGCATGGTGCAGTT
The DNA here is from genome assembly GCF_033807715.1 of Cololabis saira. NCBI lineage: Eukaryota > Metazoa > Chordata > Actinopteri > Beloniformes > Belonidae > Cololabis > Cololabis saira. Next base: position 21,275,848 of record NC_084595.1, read on the forward strand.
TGTCCCCCAGCAGTTCTGGCTGGATGGTGTTGAAGGCACTGGAGAAATCATAAAACCCGATCCTCACAGTGCTTCCAGCCCGCTCCAGGTGGGACAGGGACCTCTGCATGAGGAAGATGACGGTGTCCTCAACCCCGATGCTCGGCTGGTAGGCGAACTGCAGCGGAGGAGCTCACCAGGGGGTGGTGGAGGACCAGCCTCTCCTGGGTCTTTGCCAGATGGGATGTTAGGGCCACTGGCCAGTAGTGGTTGAAGCCGCTGGGTTGAGATGACTTGGGCACCGGTACCACACAGGACGTCTTCCACAGCTGTGGTACCCTGTGCAGCCTCAGGCTCATGTTGAACATGTGCTCCACGATCCTGCACAGTTGCCTGGAGCAGGATCTGAGCAGCCTGGAGGTGATGGCATCTGGCCCTGTCGCCCTCTTCACCTTGAGCCTGGCCAGTCCTCTCTCCACCTGGGCTGTGGAGAGCACCACGCTGGGCGGGGGGGTGGTGGGTGGGCTGGGCGGGGTTGCAGGGAGGGGGGTTGGTGGTTTCGTTGGAGTAGAGAGTGGGCTGGGGGGTTGTGGAGGAGCGGCGGGGGGCGGGATGGGGGGTGGTGGATTTGAGAGTGGGCTGGGGGGTTGTGGAGGGGGAGTAGCAGGGAGGGAGGTTGAGGTGAGAGTCCTCGGAACAGCAGAGGCTCCCGTCGGGGGAAGAAGTTGCAGCTGGGGTGGGTGGGTGGTGGGAGGGGTGTCTGGTTGTTCAAACCGGTTGAAGAACCGGTTCAGGTCATTCACCCACTCCTGGTCCCTGTCCAGCGCAGGTCTGGATTTGCTACGTCCTGAGATGGTGTTCAGGCTCCTCCAGACCCCGCTTACGTCTTCCCGCTGCAATTGTTCTTCCATTCTCCTCCTGAAGCTGCTCTTCCCCTCCCTGATCTTCTTCCTCAGGTCCCTCTGCACCGTCTTCAGCAGGTCCCTGTCTTCTGATTTAAAGACCCTCCTTTTGTCCCTGTGCAGGTCTTTAATCTCAGGGGTGACCCATGGTTTGCCGTTTGGAAACACTCTGACTGTCTTGGTGGGTATGGTGGAGTCCACACAGAAGTTAATATAGTCCGTGACACAGCTGGTGCAGTTATCTATTGAACTTAAGTAAATGCCAACACATCAACATTATTTATCAAGCTGGAACATTTTCTGAGTTTATCTGCAAACCCATTCTGATTGGTTTGATCCACCCATGTGTTTAAAAGGGGCGTTCTCACTGAACAAGCTGGCATGCAAGTTGAACATTGCTCATCAATTTTCACTTTTGAGCAGCTTTAATGCAATATTCGTTATTTTTTCAAATCATTTGCTGGCCTGACTTGAATAAATTAGTTTTAAAAAAATTACTGAAATCAAGTTAAAAGGGAGTATTTTTATGTTCTTTTAAAAAAGCAACTTACCGGTAGAAGTTACTTTTAATATTAACACAATACCTTTTGGTGTAGGTAATCAACAACGTAGCAGTTACTTTTTTAATTAAATAACTAGTAACTGTAACCTTACTTTTTTCAGTTACTAGCACAATACTGATGTCACTCCATGGCACATTGCCTATACAGTAAAATGATGGTGAAATGATTATTGTAACTGATCGTATGTCAATATAATGAATAACAGCGATCAGATCTCAAGATTTGGGTCGATTGCTGTTCGTGTTTTGGTCGGCTCCGTGTCGGTTTTGTGTTTTGTTTGTGTTTTTTTGTTGCAGATTTCCAGTGCTTGACGTGTGTCTCCGTGTGTTCCTGCTTCCTGGATTGGCAGTGGATGTGGCCCCCCCCCCCCCCCGTATATATATGTAAATATATTAAATATAGTAATAGTGCACATATATATGCCTTTGGTTTCTACCGTCATGGTATCAATCATTAATATGTGTGCAGACAAGGTAAAAAAATATATATATATAATGAATAACAAACATTTGTTTGTGTATTGTGTTGAGAACCACATCCTTGACACATACTTCACTTGCGGAATACAGCCAACATGTAGAAGGCCTGATGGGGCACAGCTGTGGGGTGAATGCTTATGGTATGGAGGCTGTAATTGGTTGATGTAGGACCTGAAATAAAAATCATGATGTTCCACACATATAACGTGCACACCATGCTGCGGGTGTAAATTGGACCTAACGGATAAAAACCTGTTTATTGACATTGCCTGACATAAATGAACAGCTCTCTGAGACGAGACCAAAACAAAAGTTGCACTTAAACCATTGGTGCACTCCCCAGGCTTTCTGCTATGCAAAGTGATTTATTAAATCCTCAGATTCTGCTGGCAGGCTCCTCTTTTTCTCTTTCATTTATTGTTCTCTCTTGAAACCCACATTTGTTTTTATTTGCTATTGTTCATCAGTTTCTTCATCAGGGTTAAGCCTTAATCTATAGTTATATAATTATATTACATCATATGATTTATATAATTGCTCCGAACAAGGTAGATCAGTGGTTCCCAAACTTTTTTTGCAAGGCCCCCCTTTTGTACGTAACAGAATTTTCGAGCCCTCCCCCCCGACCCCAACATCTTTTGCATTCAAATGCGAATGCAATTTATTTCATATATTGAACATATGTGCGAAAAAACTGTCCATCTCTGTAAAAATAGATTTTCAACCTGACCAGCTCACAGAGATTGAAATGACAACAATACAAACAGGAGCCAAAATATGAACATTTGCTCTACAAAAATGACAGCTTTAATCCCCACATCTTTTCAGTGATTTGAGTGGGCTTGCTTCATGTGTGCAAGTGCAACACATTTGTTTTTTTTTCCTTTTTACTGTACAATAAAGTATGCATTACTTTCAATATATTTTTGAAAAACAGCAGCAACAGCTATAATATTAATATTATTAAGATTATAATAATAATCAAAAATGTCAGTTTTAATCCCCACACCTTTCCAGTGAGTGGGGTGGGCTTGTTTCATGTTACAGATCCTCTCAAACTGGGGTTGCAGTGAGAGATTACCACATGCATCTACCTCAGTAGCACCGGGTAGTTGTGGGGCCTGAAGCAGCAGGTCCCTGGTTAGATTCCCGCCGTCCAGACCATTACTTCATGTCATTCCCCTTCTCTCTTCCAACTATTTCCTGTCTCTCTCTCACTGCACATATGTGTTGAAGGCAAAATCTTAAAGAAATAAAAAATCTTTAATTTTTAATTTTTTTTAAATTAATCTACCTTCCAACCTCGCCGCGCCCCCCCTGCAATAGCGCCGCGCCCCCCCTAGGGGGCGCGCCCCCCAGTTTGGGAACCACTGAGGTAGATGTATCTTTGGATTTAAATTAAAGATTAAAGATTCCATCATTTAAAACATGTATATTTGTGTCTTTGTGTTAAAAGGACATCTGTCTACAGCGTGCTTCCTAAAGATGGTAAATATGTTCTCTTGCACTCATCAGAAATAAAGAGCTCCTGACAACAGCTGGTATATGTAATGTTCAAACTGACTTAGATGGAGATAGGGGATTAAGATGTGCCACTGAATAATTGTGATATCAAAATAACTTGCCTTATCTGACAGCAAAATAAGACATGTAAAGTCTGAGCTTGTTTGTAATGCATTTAGTGCACATGTATGGTGTTCTGTTTCAGGATTAATGTGGCCATAGACTATTGATGAAAAACTAGGTGGCAATCAAAAGTTAATGCTCCGTAGAGAGAGCAGTACCATACAAACATGGATACGTTTGTTGGTACCCTTATATTAAAGAAAGAAAAACCCCAAATGATCGCTGAAATAATTTGAAACTGACATAAATATTACTAACAAACAATATTATACTGAAGATTGTTGATGTATTGTCGTTAAACAGACTCTTTAAAAAAAAAAACGAATGAAACTGGCCTGTACATATTGGTTGTTATTACTAGAAAAGAGTAAAAATAATTAGGGAAATGTTAATCTAAAGTGAGTCATGTAATTAGCATTAGAGGAGATTAAAAAAAAAAAAAACATATTGACATCTTAAACGTAAAGGCTAGAAGACCAGCTCCAAGCAGCTCAATGTTCCCGTGACTACAGATAAAAAAAATGTCAGATGTTTAGTGTCCAAAGGACTATAGCCAACTTCCCTGTATTAGGCTCAAGGAAGAAAAATTGAAGAGACAGATCATACGCATGTTAACCAAAAAGCCCAGAACAACTTCCAAAGAGATTCAAAGTGAACTCCAAGATCAAAGGACATCAGTGTCAGATCACACCATCCATCACCGTTTGGGCCAAAATGAACTTAATAGAAGAGAACAGAGGAAAACTCCACTGTTGAAAGAAAATTATTTAAAAAAAAGGGACAAACTACAATATGTCAAAAAGAACAGGAAAACTCCACTGTTGAAAGAAAATTATTTAAAAAAAGGGCCAGACTACAATATGTGAAAAATTTACAAGCCACAAATCTTATGGGAGACTGTCCTTTCGGTGGATGAGACAAAACTGCCCACATCAGCTCCATGTTCACAGATGCAAAGATGAAGCATTCAAAGAAAAGAAGACTGTAGCTATGAAACATGAAGGATTCATGGTTATGATGTGGGGCTATTTTGATGAGTCTGGTACAGGGTGCCTTGAATCTGTACAACATACCACGAAACCTCAAGGCTATCAAAGCATTTGAGAGAGAAATGTTATGCCTAATGTCAGAAAACTTGGTCATGGGTCCTCCAACAAGATAATGACCCAAAACACACAATGATAAATACCCAAGAGTCTTGTCTTTCCTTACCTCCCTGCTGGTCTGTACTGTTTTTTTTGCACTGATTTTTGTTCTGGTCTTGTCCTGATTAACTTTGCCTTGGAAGTGTTGGATGAGGTTTTCTTTTTATTCCTGCATAGTAGTGTTTTTTTTGTTGTTGTTGTTAATAAAATGACTTTTGTACTGCTGCTGCCTCAGTCTCATGCACTTGGATCCTGTAAACTGCAACACACAATAACATGTTTGTGTGTCATCACTGCAAAGGTCTACATTAAATTAATGGTATTATATCAAGAGCTATACCCTGAAGCAATATATATTTCAAATGTTGGAATACACTTTAGAAGACTATAATAAATCTTAAGGGAACAAGTAATTCAATTGATTTCAGGGGTTTCTCAGTGGAAAAATCAAGTTCATGCCCCAGAATGTATAGTTAATAACATTAAAGGAATGATCTATGCTTAATTGAGTTACCACATGGGACACATAAGTTAACCTGAAGCTATCAGGACCCCATGGGTCTCCATCCCAGGACAACTGCAAAATATGTGCAACCAGCAACCCAGCCAAGTAACAGTAAAGGAATAGCCCACAAACATTAGTCTGTTCATGCACTGGAGAGGTTGAAATGTAATAGCAGTACTGCTATCAGATGGCAGGACTGTACACACAAACCAAGTCAGAATTTAGATTTCCAGGAAAATTTAAAGCTGATGTTAACAAATACATACCGTAGATGACCATTTAGTAGCCCGGGCGTTTAATATGCTAAATCCACTTGGACCCCAGGCGTTTATAAGAACCAGGCGGGTATTTGCACCAGGCTACAATTTATTTTTGCAATGAGCAGCACCAGACCATTACTTACAAAGAACATATGAGATCACCATAGTACCACTGGAACTAAAATTGTACACACTGTACACAACACAACACCTCACGACGAGCTCCCGATCACGAATCGTGAGGTCGCAAGAGAATCAAGCGTGTTTGAAATCCTGGTCGCTCCTCGTGAAGGAATCACAGTTGAAGCAGCTGCGACCCGATTTGACTCATCCTTTCACAGAGAGCATGCGCAATCTCTGATGTCACGTCAAAAACTATTATTTGTAGTTTAAGTTTTGCAAATTCACATTACAAATCATGTTTTAATAGCAAAAAAAGCGCATTTCCACGTATGGTGCGTGTCGCCGCGTACCCTACGCCGTAGGCCCTGCGTTGGTGTAACGCGGAACCATAAATCAGCCTTACGGCGTAACCTGCACCGTAGGCTCTGCGTTGGTGTAATGCGGAACCATAAATCAGCCTTCAGTGTGTGCGCTGTCTGCTGAACTCTTTTTTCTCTTCTCACTTTGCTGGGACGCCGGGTTCGTCCACAGACACAAATACACAACTTTTGCGGTACGCGTTCTTTGTTGTGTCTAAAAATGATTCGCAGTGCACACACCCAATCAGAAACGGTACAGATATTTTGGGATTTTAATATATAAAAAATTTAAATTATAAATAATAAAGAAGGCGGAGCAGAGCGGTGACAACCTTTGTGAGCGAGGAGCGGAAATTCTCGCCGCTTCACTCCGCTCACATGCTCTGATATCAAAGACAGTTTGTCTGTGTAACGGCGACACACGGAGCTGATCAGAGCAGTATGAACGATACTGTACACAATACAATGCAAATACAGTGTTATTACCAGGTTATTACCGGTAGTCGCCCGGGCGTTTATTATGCCAAATGGGCTCGGACCCCCGGCGGCTATTAGAGCACAGGCGCGTATTTGCACGCGGGCGACTATTTGGTCATCTACGGTATGTGAATATCGGTCTATTAAGGTGCCCACCATGGTGTTTCTATACCTCCTGATAGAGAGTACAATTAAATCGTGCTCTTGAAGGGGACGACTACCATCCTTCCTATTAATTATTTAACATAATTATTCTATTACCCAGACAAACTGTGTTATAGTTGGAGGTAATTCACATTGTAACACATTTCCTGCAGGAGTTAGCAAACGGCATCTTTACTAACTGCAACGGCTTGCTAACAAAAAGCTAATACTAACCTTTTGCCTATTAAATAAAAGAAAATAAAAACTAAAATTGGGAAATCTAGAGTCCCTCTCCCTTTTTAAAAAAAATTGGAGCAAATAAAAAAAAAGAAGAAAGGACTCGGGCAGGCTTAAGGTGCACTGAACATGTTGATACAAGTGTTGATACAAGGCAGGACGCCAAATTCTGACCCTCCCATCCGAATGTCGAGACTTATCAGACCAGGCAACGTTTTTCCAATCTTCTGTTGTCCAATTTTGGTGAGCCTGTGTAAATTGTAGCCTCAGTTTCCTGTTCTTAGCTGACAGGAGAGGGACCCGGTGTGGTGTTCTGCTGCTGTAGCCCATCCACCTCAAGGTTCAACGTGTTGTGCGTTGAGAGATGCTCTTCTGCATACCTTGGTTTTAACGAGTGGTTATTTGAGTTACTGTTGCCTTTCTATCAGCTCAAACCAGTCTGGCCATTTTCCTCTGGCATCAACAAGGCATTTGCGCCCACAGAACTGCAGCTCACTGGATATTTTCTCTTTATCGGACCATTCTCTGTAATACCTAGGGATGGTTGTGCAAGAAAATCCCAGTAGATCACAGTTTTTGAAATACTCAGTCCAGCCCGTCTGGCACCAACAACCATGCATCGTTCAAAGTCACTTAAATCCCCTTTTTCCCCATTCTGATGCTCGGTTTCAACTGCAGCAGATCATCTTAACTAAGTTTAAATGCATTGAGTTGCTGCCATGTGATTGGCTGATTATAAATTTGCTTAAACCAGCAGTTGGACCTAGTGTACCTAATGAAGTTGCCGGAGGGTGTATCTATTCCCTGTCCTGATAGACGGTGAGGGATCATAGAACATATGAAAACTTGCTATAACCACAATTAACATTTCCTTCTGTGTTTTATGAGTATTCACATTTTGATACAACCACTAGAGCAGCTTACCTGAACTTTCCCAAATTCAATGACGAGAGCGATGTCAACATTGATTGGATAACTCCCCTGTGCTTGACTCACTGTGTCAGGTAAAGCTCAATGTTTTGATCCGCTGCCCAGACATGCTGCCTTCCCAAGATCGCTTGCGTCGGCGATAAATATTCCTTCTCGCTTTCCATAGAAAATGAATGGGATGTGTGCGATGGGAGCTATTTGTCGTTTTACTTTCATGAATGCACTCCAACAGAGCACACTATGTACCCGTAACTTTTACATGCACTGGGTGCAACTAGATGCTGTCCTAATTTAAAGCTGTTGTTACCAGAAATTATAATAGCTTCTTATCCCCTCAGCTGCTCCCTCCAAGTTACTGCCAAGATTTACATTTTGGTTTAGTGTAAAATTCAAAACATAGTGGACCTAGTTTTTCTTCTTATGTGTCTAATCACTACCCTTTAGGGGATTAAAGCTGCACGTCTCTAGCACTGAAGAGGGACTGCAGGCCTCTTTCTGACCATAAATGTAATGAATGAATGCCCCCCACTTTCCACTACATCAACAAGATGGCACCCACTGAGGGGATGAAGTGTCCACCGTTCCACACTCAATTTTATGGTCATTATGTGTGCACCACCTGGTACTTGCAGTGTACTGGTTGAGGACATATATTTCTAGTAGTGAATTGTCACATTTGTGCCTGAAAAAATAATGACCATTAGAGCACAATTCAAAATGATAACCAGAGAGGGTGAAAAAAGATGTTCATGGTTCCTTGGTTTCAACAGGTTATTATTCAAAAAAGCATCTCTCATTAAAATATTCTGTCCATACATTTTCAGAAATTATTATCATGCCATTTGCTAGATTGATTCCAACTGTGTCTTGGTGGTTTGTAAATAATTCCATTATTAAGATTTAAACATACATATTTTCTCTAATCTAGTTTTCAAGCATCACTCTCTAGCTCCACCATTTTGCTCAAAGATGATCACAAAACAAAACAGTGGATAATGTCACAGTGGCTATGACCATTTATCAGATCTAAGGTTGCTTTCTGATTATATTGTCCTCTGTTTTGGTGCTTTTTCCTCTTCAGTAAGTATGTGATAGAAATTTATACTTATCACAATTTATACAAATGCCTTCACTAATTCTACCAGACACTTGAGTTTTACTTGTTGACACTGGTGTTTGTGCTTTAGCTACTAGCAAATTTGCAATCCCAAGTGTTACAGACAGGAGTCTTTTTGTTCAATAATCTGTTGGAGAGCTGCCGGTCTGCTTTATCAAGGATCTCTCTGTTAGCATTCAGCACGCTGCTGTGGCTGGTAATGTGTTCTGGGCCGTAATTTCTGCCTGTGTCACGGCTGGATCTGAAAATAAGTGAGATTTATGGTGTCAGCCTGAGTGACATGGGCAGCATGAGAAGCAGTGAGGCTGGCCGTGCCGCTTTTTTTGATTAGCATCTGCCTCAACCTTATCCAAGCACATCCACATTCTGTACTTATGTTCACTGCTACAAATGAACACGTCAAACACAGTGTTGAAGTGAGTAGTTTAGGGACTACATTATTTATTGTGTCGTAAAAATAAGAGAAAGTGCTTATGGTTGGTGTTTGCACCCTTTTTCTGCATTTTTCTTTTTTTCTTCGTCTTCCCTTCCTCCCTGACACCAATCTCACCATTTGGATTTCTTATCGTATATTTTACCATCTTCCTCTTTTGGTGTATTCTCACATTTTATCCTCAGTTGATTCCAACTCATTTCCATTCTCTTTAGTTTTTGGCTTCCCTCTTTGTCTTCTCTTTCAGTTTTAACACCTCAACTTCAGTTTCTTGAGCTCCTAACTTTGATCAATGTTTTTTATTTTTTTCACTTAGACAAAAAGGTGAACTCACATTTAATTCAAAGAGAATTAGATTTACATGACTAGTTTGTGATAAAATTATCATCCCACATAATAAAGTTCAAATTTGTCTTTGATTTTTTTGCAAGGACATGTTTAATATTCAAATAGCAAAAATGTGACTGTCTTGCTGTTTCCCCCAATAAAATGTAGAGCAGGTTAAGAGGTTCAACAGGATTATACTGTGTTTGTTTGTCTAAGTTAATCTGATCTTTCAAGTTCAAATAAGTGATCAAAAAATAATTTTAAAGAAACCTCCCATCGTCACACCGGACAATTGACAAATAAAAAAAACTCCATCACGCCCCTTGTGTGTTCTTAACCAATTAAATAAATGGGAGGGTCTAAAAGTGACTAAAGTAATATTACACAGTTCTAAATACAAATATTATTTACAGCTTTTAGTTCCAAACTAGCTCAAGTATATTCTAACTGCCTAAAGAAAAAAATAAATTGATAGAAGGTATCTTTTGGGTTTTGACTCTCCCAAAAAAGGAACTAATTAAGCTCTTGTCTGTTTTTCCAGAAAATCAAGCAGATCTTTAAACTTTGCTCTACGATTGCACTTCTCTGCTATGTCGACCACAATCATTCGCCATCTATCGCGACGTCTAAAAGGCAACTTTGAAATAAGTCCTCATATTACTACTACTACTACTACTACTACTACTACTACTACTACTACTACTACTACTATCATTTAGCAGACACTTTTATCAAAAGCGACTTACATCTGAGAGAACAACACAATCACAAAGTCACATAGGAGGGTACAGCTGGATAAGTGCTAGTCAGGCTGCTGTGTCTCCAGTTGGACACAGGTCCAGTGCTAGAACCTTTTCAGTAAAGTAGGACGCAAACTTTTCTGCAGACAACCCAGTAGGAGGTTGGGCAGGTGGTGGAGAGAGAAGAGAGTTAAACACTATGAACAGTTGTAGGGAGCATTTCTGATTTTGGGAGAGGTTAGAGAATGATTGTCCATGTCTTTGTCAGTTACTGTATGTTAGTGTCTGTGTGAATGGATGTCCTGCGATGGACTGGCAACCTGTCCAGGGTGAATCCCTGCCTCTCGCCTGTAATTAGCTGGGACAGGCTCCAGGAGACTCCCGTGACCCTGTAAAAGATAAGGCGGGTATAGAAAATGGATGGATGGATGGATGAATAGGTGTCCGTTGTCTAACCTGGGTTGGGGGCTCTTTGCTGTTGGGCTTGTCTGGGTGGCTCCTTGTCGGGGGCTTCTTGCGCTCCGTGCCCGTCTCTGCTTCCCCCCGCTGCCCTTGCAGCTGGGCACACCTTTGGCTGTGGGGTTCCCGCTTTCATTAGGGCGGGTGCCGGCCCACTGTTGACAGCCTGCCCTGTCTTTGCGGGCAGGCTGGCCTCTCGCCGGGTGGGGGTTGTGGGCCTGGAGGGTGTGGACCTCTTGGCTACGTGATCAGCCTATGAGGCTGGGTCCTGGTCCATCACCATAGGTTTCCTGGCTGCCTCCTCCCCTGGTCATGGGGGCTCCACCCGGGGCTTCTCCTTGTCGCCTGCTGGGAGGGGCCTGGGTTGCTGATGGGGGATTTCCTCCCGCCCTCTTCTGGTCCTCCTTGCGGCTTCGGTGGCCTGGGTTCGGGTTTCTTCCTTGTCGGCTTCTGGTCTCTCGGGTGGCGTGGTTGTGCCCTCCTTCCTCCACTATAGTTGCAGTTCAGGTAAAACCTTGTTTTCACTTTGCACACACACAGTTACACAGACATACACACCTGCTCACTCACCTAAATACTCACCCCACAGTTTTGAGCGACAGATAAACGCAGCAGCCTAATCTTGATTCAGTTTTAGAGACCTCAGTTAAAGCACTGCAATGGACAACTGGAGAAGAGATATGTCTTGGGCTTCCCAGTTCTGGTTCAACTTTTAATGTTTCATTGTTAGGCGTCTCTGGTTGCATTGGCACAGGTGAATGAGCTAAAAAGCCTGTCTGTATTCTTTGAGCCTTTTGAGTTGTAGCAGCAGGCATGAACTGATCTTGCGTAGAGGTGTAAATTTGCATTTTTGCATCCGCTTTCACCAACTTAGTTTTTAGAGCCAATGCTACCTTTTTTGCCTTTATCTGAACTTCTTCCAGAGCGCATGATTTTCTTGTAGCACGTCCACCTCCGCTTTCAGAGCGGCTCTTTCCACCTCGGCTTCCATCAACAGCATTGAAGCTGCACGGGAGCTTTACTAGCATTATTGGGCACCTTACTAGTCACATCCCGTCCAGCTCCATACCTGCCTCACTCACCTGCCAGCTCCACCTCTTCATCTGTCACTATGGTTTCTCCCGCCTTCCACACCTACTCCGCATTTGCAATCAGCCCTGGGCTGCTACTTAAGCAGTCCACACCCAATCAGTCACTGCCAGATTGTCTTTCGTGTTATCCAAGTCTTTCCAACACTCACCCTTGGACTAATCACCTGTTTTCGACCCTGCCTGTCCCCGACCTGTTTGCCTGTCTCTGTCCTGGTAGTCACCTCAGCTTTCTTCTGTTCTGCCTGAGTTCTGCCTGAGCGTCTCTGGTTTCTGTTTGCCTGCTCCCTGGCGATTCCTCTGACTGACCGGCGTTTCAGTTACTGTGTTCCGGCTTCCAGATCTAGTTAGCAATCACACCAGCTGTTTTCTGCTCTGTGCCGTTGGGCTGCACTTGGGTCCACCACACACCCTTGTCATTACTACCAGTCTTGCTGAGTGGTTTAGCTGCTTTCTCAGATAATCCTTCAGAACCTCTGTCGGTCGTTTGTTGCACTCTCTGTGAGACCCTATCAGCTAGCCCTATGTCAAGGTTATGTGATGCCGCCTTTGAATTTAAATCGTCCTTCTGTGCTTCAGGGTCTTCATTCATCTAAGTTTCGATTTCATCCAAAAACTCTTTAAAGCCGATCAGTTTAGGTTCATACCATTCACCATGATCGGTTTCCTTTTCATCCTCGTTCAGCAATCTTTGCACGGAAGCTTTCAAGTCCATAAACTCCCCTAAATAATTATGAAATTATTTTGTATTTTAATCTATGGAAGGCTTTGATTTTCAAGCATCAATTAGAGTATTAATATTATTTATTTTTCTTGTCAGAAGGCCAAGCTTGGCTTTGCGCCTTTTAATCAAATTAAAGAGTTCTCATTCTTTCTGAATTCCTTCATCCTGTTCCTCCATTTTCAACACAAAATTCGTTTTACTAGATCCAACAGATAATTGTGTAATATAAACGTTTCACGTTGCAGCTCAGCGCCTCTGCTCATTCCAACAAAGTTCTGCATTACTCACAAACTTTGTGCGTCTTCTCCAAGTCCATTCAGTGAAGTTCCAATCATCAAAGTCCAATCATCCAATCACCCAGGCCTTTTCCATTTCCAAGCAGGTCCAAAATGATTTTTTGACTTAAAAGTCACAGCCTTCTATGCTCCAAAACCAAAATCATCCACAATTATTCCTATAAAGGCCGTCGATAGTCACATGTGGTGTGTTTGAACACACTTCCGCGACTTTAAAAAGTATATGTCCTTTATTTCTATTAAAATTATAAACGAAACAATAACCAAAGCTATCGTACAACTTAAATGTAAATGAAAGTTACCTTAATCTGATCTTTCAAGTTCAAAGAAGTGGTCAAAAAATAATTTTACAAAAACCTCCCGTCATCATACTGGACATTTGACAAACAAAATAAACTCCATGACTATCCCCGGTGTGTTCTTAACCACTTAAATAAATGGGAAGGTTTAAAAGTTACCAAAGTAATATTACACAGTTCTAAATACAAATATTATTTACAGATTTTGGTTCCAAAGTAGCTCAAGTATATTCTAACTTATCTAAATTAATAGAACATATGATTCACAAAAATTCAACATAAATGGCCACGACACTCTCACTGCCGTGATGCTAAAACCAGTCCAGATACACAATAAGCACATGGATACAAGCCAAACACTCATTATACCATGACTGACAACTTTTCTGCATTAGTAAGTCTCTATAAGATCCTGTGAATCAATTCACTTGCAAAAAGGCTTAAAACCTATGCCACTTGTCATCTAACCTATACGAAATGAATTATTCTGATACTCTGTAATGAAAGATTCTGATTTTCATTATTCTCATCATTTTCCTCCCTTGGTGATGACACATGTGCGAGGAAACCGAAGAAAGAGTACATGCATAGTGAATCACTGGATGTCACTCAGACAGTCTCCTAGAGCTATTAAGGAGACTAAAAGAGACATGTCCTTTCATCAGTTCTTCTTTCCACATTGTGCAATGCTCAATGTGGCACTTCATTCCATCTATTCCAGTGGGCGTTTAATTGGCTATAGAAGCAAAAAACATGGAGGAGAGTGAGAATAAAGGCCTTGGTAGCACCATGCAGAGCGATACATCACTGTATGACAGCACATTGAAGTGGTGGGATGGTTGTGAAGCCAAGACACTGCCTTTTAATGAGGGTCTCTCTCCTGCTCCCTTCTTTTTTCTTCCTACTCTTCCACAAGAAAAAAGAAAATTCTTCTCCTGTCTTCATTTTCCAGTTTTCCTTGTCTCTTCCCAGCTGATAGGATGAAGGTAGAAGAAATATATTGCGCACCAAAAATGATCAGGACCATGCAGTCAACCCTAAATGACCTCTGAAATGACTGAGTGCTTTTCAGCGGCATTCCCATGGCTGAGGCACTAGCTGGTTGGAGATCTGATATGCTCATTACTGTTGGCAGTGGATGGCACAGGGAGAAGATTAACTTCATTGCTGATTTAATAGTTGATCTGTTAAATTTAAAAGATGATGTAAAGGGAGATCAAGTTGGCGACATGTACAGGAAGAACTGTCTCTTCTGAATAAATGATAGGACTGAAGGCCACTGAAAGTTAGCTAATCAATAATTAAGAGAGTGTAAAGAAGGAGTAACTTGATCCATGTCAGCATACATCATACTTTATAAATCCAGAACAAAAATTGGAAATGTAGAATTCTGTAATTGTTAATTTCCTCTAATGGCCCTGGATTCACATTTAGTGTTGTAACATGACCCTAATCTTTGGCAGTATGGTGAATAAACCCAGGTTTTCCGGTAGATTCCTTGTGCCCACTCAGTTTCTTTGATGTCCTTCAAGAGAAAATTCTTCTTTGCATAAATTTGAATAATACAGCTGTTTATGTTGGCGCCTTGACAAAATAATTAAGTATAGAATTATTTTGAAATGGGGCCTGAATTTGACTGACGGCCATTGTCAGTGAAAACACCATCAATTAAAACCACCCCACATTGTACCCAAATAAAAAGTACTTGAAATGACTCATGCATTTATGTTGCGTTTTTGCCTCCACAACCTTCAAATAACCACAACCAATGACATCAATACCACCATCTCACCTCCTTGCAGTTATGCAAGAGGATTGACATGACAGTTCATGGAAGGCATTAACGTTTCAGTCACAGACAATTGCTTTCAAGTGTAAATTATTTATGAGTGCACATGATTTATGAGGTAACTTTGACTCTGGCAAAATGGCACAATGACACGTGGCTGTCAGGATAAATCCCTATGAAACAATAATTAGTTGAGAAGTTTTTTCATGATTCCTTAGTCTACATGACTAATTTACTTTAGGGATAGAACTAGGGGGACGGGGCAGCCCTCAGGAGCCCAGTGGCCATGAACTCACTTCATGTTTTGAAGGGAAGCTTGTGAATAAAACATGGCTGGCCATGGGAGTGCTTTATTTTAATGCTTTATAGGACAAATCCTTGGCAGTTCTTATAAATACCATCTCTGTAATACATCCTGATCATAGGGTTACAGGGCAAGAGCGTGTGTCCCTGGAGAATTTCAACCACAGCCAAGCTCAGCTCTGGTAGAATCAAGGTCAGACACCAGGGATACAACCACCTTTATGCACACCTGCAGGGGTCCAGGGTGGGGACACTGACTGATGCCGGCTCTCAAATACCAACACCTCACATAAACAAATTCTGCTTACTCACAGAGGAGTGGCCTCGAGATCAGGAGGAATGCTTTTAAGAAGTTTGATCAATTTCACCCCAATATCTGTCATATACAACCAGTCAATGAAGAGTTCTTGTAGTGCATTCCTGTAGGGGAATGCCATCCTGATTGCCATCTGATTACTTCACCCATCTGTTCAAGATCCATACCAGCTTGGCTTGGCTTGGCTTAGCTTAGCTTAGCTGCAATCTGGACACAGACAAACCATAATGGGTTAGAATAAAAGTCCAGGTCAGAATGGGGAGTGTTTACAGTTGGAGAGGTGGCATTATGGGTATCTGTCTATATCTTACCCTTCACCTATTATTACTTTTTTATGTGATAATGTAGAGACAGCTATCAGATGTAAGAGGTCTGTGACAACGTTGGTTCAGAGCCCTCCATTAGAGAAGCATAACTGGTTCCACAGAGCAACGTGAGCTGTTTTATATTAACATCTCAAAAGAAACATTTACACAAGTGAAGTGCCTTGTCAATGAATTGCACTCTTATTCTTAGGTCATTGTTAAAGGGATGCATAACACAATAATCAAGTAATGCAGACTCACTTATAGAGAAAGCAATTTGGAAAGGTTACCTTTTTAATGGTGACAGACTCTTCTTAAATGTCACAGTAATGAGCAAGCTTTGAAAGGTAAGAAATCCATCCCACTCACTTATGGCCTTGCAATTGGAAGAGTAATTCAGGTTTTATAGCTTTCCTGAGTGACACTGGCTTTGCCATTAAACTTCCTCTTCTTGGAAGAGACTCCATGCAGCAGTGCAATGAAAAGGTGAAGTAGTTCAGACACTTATTTCTCTATGCGCATTCATGGTGGGGGGGCCTTCAGTCCTTCCATAAAACAATCTGCATCTTGTAACAAAGAAGTTTTATAACTTAGTAAACGGTTAGGCCACTCTCAAGGACAATCAGGTTGTGGAGTAGAGAAGCATATGTCACCATCTGTTGTCCTAATTAGCGTTGCATGTAGTATGTTACATGTGCATGTGGCAGGAGCCTTAGTTACTGCTAGCACTGTATCATTAGTCTCTGTAGTACATGCTACCTGATTACTCCCCTGAGATTCAACCATCAATCCCTTAATGTAAACCGTATGACTCATTATAGGGGAAAAAGTGGTGTTATATTGTTCTATTAAAAAAAAAAAAAATTGTGATTGACAGGGTAATGGGTAATTTATCTAATGTCCACACTGTAAACTAATCTGATAGAGTTTGCATTCAACTGTCCCCATGACTCATTTCCTCAGGATTAGCTTGTATGCAAGTGCTCATGTCTGCATGTCTAACTATGTTTATGATAAATGTTCCTGAACAATCCACTTGCCTGGTGGAGGAAAAAGAGAAGTGTAACAGTGGGAAGAGAATGTAAAGAAGTAAAATAAAACATTCATTGGACAATGTTGATAGATGACTTTATCATGTGAGAGCCGAAGTGGCCTGAGAAGGCCAGGGTGATGATGTATTGTTTAACAATGCATTGGAGCAGTATGTGAATGCAAATGGCTGCCTTCATTGCTCCTCATTCCTATGCCTGTGAAAGCTCTTGTGAGTGAGCACAGTTTGGTGTTTCAGCTGGAACAGGAAGACTGATGAGTCGAGATATGATGTATGTCCTGTCCTACTGTTCCCTCTCCATCATCCAGGATTCCACAGCATGGATAATGACGATGAGGGGAGCCTGGACAGGAGCATATAACTCCACGACGGTAAAAGATAATGAACCAGCCTCCTACTGTGCAAGGGAATCTGCTCTGGCATCCAATTACTGTCTTTAAAGCCCATTTCAAGAGGACTCATAAAGAAAAACACACACACACACACACACACACACACACACACACACACACACACACACACACACACACACACTTTCATATTGTAAGTGAAACATAAGATTTCAACACAAGAGAGACACAGGCTGACATGGAATGTCATTAACCAACATTATGATTGCATGGAGGAAGCATGGGAAATTAGGGGGAGGAAACAAGAGTAAAAAGAAGTCAAAACAAGAACCTCTAATAAAGCAAATGAAGAGCAGACCAGCTAGGACATGCAAGTGATATTGAGATTGACAGAAAGAGTGTTCAGGCTTTTCTGTACTCTAATCTAACTTAAACTTTTCAGAATCAGAATCAGAATCAGAAAAAGCTTTATTGCCAGGTCAGACATAATCAGACGAGAGAACTTGACTCCGGTTTACACCGATGGCACCATTAATACGGACGCCATTTTGATCACTTCTTTAATTTTCCACTTTTGAAATAATAGCTGCATTTGCAGAAGTTCTACTTCACGGTTTAGAATTTGTCACAAAGTGGCAAGCTGTGCTTTGAGCCCCCCCACATTGCACGTGGATATGTGGCCACACACGGGAGGAAGTCTTTCAAAGGAAGCAGAGAAAAGAGCTAGTCTTTCACAAGTATCCCTCTGCTTTCCCACAAGTGTAACCTATGGCAAGGCCAATCATTTGGCTTGTAAAATGCACTAAAAGGATCTTTATAGGAAAATAATACATTCTAGCAAGGGTGCAAAAAATTTACAATATACTATGAATTAACAGGGATTGGATGTGAAAGACTATTACAGTAATGGGCCATGAATGTGATCAAAGCCCAAATAAGCTTCCCATTAATAAGAGTCATTAGCTTTAATACATTACAACATTCAGAGACATACTCAGTTGATCTTCATTCAGTCTCTGAGATTATGTCTGGTCAAAGCACAATTACAGAAGCTTTCAAATTGTGACAAAATTCAATCTAAGCTTATTAGACTAATTTGAATTTATTACAGACGAATAGACTCTCTAAACAAGCTGGTACATCAACAGATGCTTTTAGCTTGCTTTGTGAAGATTTCCATCCTTAGCATTATTAAAAAAAAAGATTTGGAAATCAGCGTTTTCTTTTGTTTCACCTGTCAAATTGAGTTTTATCAGGTTCATCTGTAGGTACAGCACATTAGTTACTAAAAAAGACAGCTGAATAAGCTCCAAACCTGTTTATATATCTGTGTTGTACTTTAATACTGTAAAACCAGTGATCTCAGTACTCCAGTCTGCTTCTTAGACAGTTTTCCACTCATAGCTTAACAGACAAAAGGGGCTTTATCCTAGCTGTGCACTATGAAGAGGATTTATTGATCTTTATTCTTCTAGGGTCATGAGCTTATGAGTGAAGCTCATCAAAACGAGTAGCTAATAATACTTATAACAGATTAGATGTTGAATATGTGTACTCAAACCAGCAAATTTAACCACAAACAGAACACAAATGTCTCATTTGTGGCATCATGCACTGAGAAAATAACTGGTAGGAATCTTGGCACACTCGCTTGAGCCAACTTAACTTCTTCTTTGCCTCATCATATTATTATATACAAACTCATCCATTCCCAAACTTCCAAATCTAAACCTTTTGATAGTGAAAATATAGGCCATCTCTTTTGAACTTTAAAGTATACTATTAGTAAAAGGAAACTTCATAGTTTTACTTTTAACCAGGTGTCTCTAATGGTATCTGTACTGGGGAATAGAGACATATCAACTGAAATGTTTTAACATAAGAAGCATTACAGTTCACTCAATACCAATCTGTTATTTCTTAACACATTACAATGTTTCTCTGAGCTTACACTTTCTATATGAACAACTATCATTATTAGATTTCTGTTTACCGTATCTTATATTTTCTTCCATGTGTAATTTAAAAGTTTGCTCTTGCTCCAACCTCACCTCACTCTTTTACATCGACTTCAGTTCTGTGAGCACAAACTTGTCGTTTTGGAATTGGACCATGTTTTCTTTTTGAGGTGGTAATTGTATGGGTTGATGTGTGTGTGTTTGTGTGTGTGGATGTAAGGGGGCGAAAGCACCGCTTTCACATTACCTTACTTCCTCTCCTCTACTGGTGCTGAGTGTAGCAGGGAGGAGTGAGAGGAACAAATCTACAAGCCTTTTCATGCCACACTGATCCCAAGTAATCTAATTCAGCCTTCATCTTTCTCGCTTGTGTGCTCCCCTCATATTGGTGTATGCAGATTGCCAAAGCTGTGTGTGTGTGTGTGTGTGTGTGTGTGTGTGTGTGTGTGTGTGTGTGTGTGTGTGTGTGTGTGTGTGTGTATAACAGCATGGAAGAAATCTAGTAAAGAAAAGAGGACAGTGGAAGACAGACAGAGTTAATGAGATCTGAATGCGTCTGCATGTAAAAGCATAGCTGATGTTTGTTACGTCCTGTACCTTGAAGTGGCTGGAGATGCTGTGCACCTGAGGAAGCACCTGATGAGATCTGTGCAGGAGTTGGTCTTCCAAAGGTAGACAAACGGAAAAGAATGTGTGCAGCAAAATCTCCTTTAAATCTCCTTTAATTTCACTAAAATCATTCCCAATCAAAGTCTCTTCATTAAGGTTCTGCAGATGAAAGTATTAGGAATGTTGCTGACCTCTATAGTTCTAGTTCTAAGTCTAAGTTTAAGTTTGTGTGATCCATAGCTAGCAAATGAGCTGAGTTACCAACAACAATCTAATTATTAGGCGAATAATACTTCTAATTATCAACACAACAAATTATACACGTCACGGTCCGCAAGCTTTTGTTTTTGTCATACTCTTGGTTTTGATTTAAAATGGTAAATTTAAGTCTTATTTAGTCTCTAAGTTCCAGCCTTGGTTTAATTTCTTGGTTTTAGCTCTCGTTTTGTGCTTAGCTTTACTTCCTGTTTTACTTTGAAATGGTGATTCCTTGTGATCACTGTAGAGTGATAAGTAAGCGATAAGATTGAAATGCTTTCTCCTCTTCCCTAATTGCTAGCGCCGTCTTGTTACCCTCTGTGTGTCTGTGGTGTGTGTTTGGAGGTGTTGCAGGATGTATGCATGTGAGCAACATCCCATTTATCTTACTATGTTTGTTTTTTAACATGTTCACCTGAAATAAATTTTGTAAAAGCCACTCATGCAAACATGTAGATTTCTAAGCTTTGAACGTCCATTAGCTTTTATTTTATCTGGGTGTATTCCCGTGTTTTCCTGTTTAGTTGATTATTTCTTAGCAGGCTTGTGAAACACAGCACCTGTTTCATGTTTTCTCCAGGATTTTTGCTACTACACCAAAAACAGATTCATCTGCACCATAATACACCATTGTGAATGTTTTTAGTTTTTCAGCTAAAGCTTCAAGTACAGCTTCTTTTTTAAAATGTATTTGTTCATTTACTTGCACTTTTCGCCTTCCTTGAATGTTCACAAATGGGAGCTTCCTCAAAATGCAGTGGAACTACAAAAGAATGTTATACTACGTTTTAAAAGTTTAAATGTCTACGATAGTGCAACCATGATAAGACTACTCCACATGTCTTATGTGATTACTGTTACTTTTATCATGACCTAATTTATATTAGGGCAGTTATTTACATGGCGGTATCAGAGCATTGCCTTGATCAAATTAATTTGAAAGTATGTAAAATGATGGTTTCATGAAATATTGTGGCTATTTTTCCACTTATTCATGTAATGCCAGTATTTTCACTGATAATGCTGTGCACCACAATCAAATAATAAGAAGGCTACATCACAATCCTGTCCTTATTTTTCTTTTTTTTCCTGTTTCTTTCTTTTCTGTTTTTTTTATTATAAATAGAGCTTTTCCTAAGCAATCAAGCAAATCATTGCACACTTTTTGTCAGTAGAGGGTGTGGGAGAAAACTATATACTGCATTGTTAGAGCTCAGAATGCAGGCTGTTGATACATCAGTGGAAGGAAAAAGATGCACGAAAAGG